>NC_029775.3:21464306-21488159 GCF_000817695.3 Arachis duranensis
GAAGAACAAGTGATATCTTAGAACAAGAACAAGCGGAATTGAATAGAAGAACAATAGTAATTGCATTAATACTCGAGGTACAGCAGAGCTCCACACCTTAATCTATGGTGTGTAGAAACTCCACCGTTGAAAATACATAAGAACAAGGTCTAGGCATGGCCGAATGGCCAGCCTCCCAAAGAGGGTTCAATCATAAAAACATGATCAAAAGCTCTCAATACAATAGTAAAGGGTCCTATATATAGAGAGCTAGTAGCCTAGGGTGTACAAAGATGAGTAAATGACATAAAAATCCACTTCCGGGCCCACTTGGTGTGTGCTTGGGCTGAGCAATGAAGCATTTTCGTGTAGAGACTCTCCTTGGAGTTAAACGCCAGCTTTTATGGCAGTTTGGGCGTTTAACTCCCGTTTAGGTGCCAATTCCGGCGTTTAACGCTGGGATTTCTGTAGGTGACTTTGAACGCCAGTTTGGGCCATCAAATCTTGGGCAAAGTATGGACTATCATATATTGCGGGAAAGCCCAGGATGTCTACTTTCCAACGCCGTTGAGAGCGCGCCAATTGGGCTTTTGTAACTCCAGAAAATCCACTTCGAAAACACACAAACTCATAGTAAAGTCCAGAAAAGTGAATTTTAACTAAAAACTAATAAAAATATACTAAGAACTCAACTAAAACTACCAAAAACATACTAAAAACAATGCCAAAAAGGGTACAAATTATCCGCTCATCACGGCTCTGTCAAGATTTCTCGTAGGATCAGCCTTAAGATCTCTCGCTTTTTACGCAACACTAAGGAAAGGAAAGAGGTTCGAATGGACCCCCAGAATGTGAACAAGCCTTCCAAGACTTCAAGATATTCATGGGGCAACCACCCATCCTAACCCGACCCCGGCAAGGAGAGGAACTGATCTTATACCTCGCCGTGGGATGCCAGGCAATAGCCTCAGCCCTAGTAAAGGAATACGGGAACGGACACCAACCCATCTACTTTATCAGTAAGGCTCTACAAGGGGCTGAACTAAACTACCAAAAGATAGAGAAATTCGCCTACGCCGTTATACTCACCTCTCGACAACTCCGACCATACTTTCAGGCCCACACCGTCAGAATACGGACCAACCAACATCTAAAAGGTATCCTACAGAAAACCGAATTAGTTGGAAGAATCCTACAATGGGCAGTTCAGTTGTCCGAATTTGACCTTAAGTATGAAGCTCGGACTGCTATCAAGTTTCAATACCTGGCCGACTTCGTCACAGAATACACCGACACCCCAGGCACCCCCACTAACTGGAACCTCTACGTTGATGGCTCATCAAACAAAGTCGGGAGTGGAGCGGGTGTCATCCTAGAAAGTGACCAAGGAGCCCAACTCGAACTCTCCTTAAGGTTCGAGTTTCTTGCCTCAAACAACCAAGCCGAGTACGAGGCCCTGCTGGCTGGTCTGAAGTTGGCTAGGGAAATTGGAGCTCAAAGCTTACCATATTCAGCGAATCACAAGTAGTCACCTCACAAATAAAAAGGAGCTATCAGGCCAAGGATCCCACCATGAAGAAATACCTAGACAAGACCAAAGAATAGCTTAGAAAATTAATGGGATACGAGATCCGACTTATACCTCGGGAACAAAACGCCCGAGCTGATGCACTTTCGAAATTAGCCAGCACTAAACCAGGGGACAACAATAGAAGCCTCATCTAAGAAACACTACAAAATTCGTCGACCTCAAAAGAAGAGAAGGTCCTAAGCATATCAGGCTAGGACCAAGGGTCGATGACTCCCATAATCAGCTACCTCAAGTCCGAAACACTTTCCGCAAATAAAAAGGAGGCAAAAAGGCTAGTATGAGAAGCACAGTACTACAACATAGTGCACGACATCCTATATAGGAGAGGAATCTCCACACTCCTTCCTAAAATGCGTCCCAACTTCCACTACAAGGGAAGTCCTAGAAGAAGTTCACAGTGGCATGTGCGGCAACCACCTCGAGGCACGAGCTCATTCCAAAAAAGTACTCCGAGCTGGTTTTTAATGGCCGACCATGCAAAAGGAAGCAACAGAGTTCGTCAAAACATGCCCACGATGCCAGAAACATGCCAACTTTCAATCCGCACCACCCGAAGAGCTCATCTGCGTCACTTCACCCTGGCCATTCACAAAGTAGGGGCTCGACCTTCTCAGTTCATTCTCCCAGGGATCAGGGTAAGTCAAGTTCCTCATTGTAGGAATACACTATTTCACAAAGTGGATCAAGGTAGAGTCATTAGCTGTCACCACCACCCAAAGAAGTCAGAAGTTCCTATACAGAAACATTGTCATAAGGTTCGGGGTCCCTTGCTTCATCACCACAGATAATGGCACTCAATTCACCGACACGGGCTTCAGGAACTTGGTAGCCGATCTGAAAATTAAGCACCAGTTCACCTCTGTAGAACACCCATAAGCCAACGGACAGATGGAAGCTGCCAACAAAGTCATATTGGCCGGGCTAAAACGGAGACTACAGAACACAAAGGGAGCCTTGGCTGAAAAGCTCTCACAAGTCCTGTGGACATATCGAACAACTCCACACTCCACCACCGGGGAGTCACCCTTCCGACTTGCTTACGGAATGGAGGCAATGATTCCCGTAGAAGTAGAAGAAGGATCCCCTAGGGTGATCCTCTACAACGAAGGTACCAACTCCCAAGCACGAAGGGAAGAGCTCGACCTACTTTCAGAAGTCCGAGAAAAAGTTCGGATTAGGGAGGAGGCGCTAAAACGTCAAATGGCTTCAAGGTATAACCGAAAAGTAATCCAGCGAAGCTTCACCACCAACGACCTCATCCTAATTCAAAATGATATCGGAGCAGGGCGGTCAGGAGAAGGGAAGCTATCAGTCAACTGGAAAGGGCCATACCGAGTCACATAAGTACTAGGAAAATGTTACTATAGGGTTGCCGACCTCCAAGGGCGGGAGCTACCGAGGTCGTGACATGCCTGTAACCTAAGAAGGAACTATAGCTAGAAAAAGATCTCAGGCCAAGGTGCACTCTTTTTCCTAAAAGGTTTTTTAATGAGGTGCCATGCCAAGATTTGAAAGCTGCCCAAACTAAAAGGGTAAGCACTCGCATGTACACATTCTTATTTATATTTCTTATCTTATTACTTGAATAAAATTTTAAAGATTTCCTAAGAAAGTTTCCTACCAAGATGTATTAATTTACGCTCATAAACGCAAAATTCATCGCCTGACCAAAAGAGGTCAGCAAGGTGAAACGATAAAGCTCAGGTTAATGCAAGAAGTTATAAAAAGTAACCCATATAAAACGACCTGACGATGCCAGACTAAAAATGAGATTACTAAAATTAAATTGAGAAGGTCCGACAGAGAAGTCGGACCAATGAAAGGATCACTAGATAGGGAACAACACCATGCAAAGGCCAAAAATAGTTGAAAAACCTAGGCTCAAGGTGTTTAGCTAAAAGGTACAAGTCTTGAAAAGAGACGCTACTTAAAAATCAAAAGCACGACCTCGAGTCGAAGCTAAGAAGTCGTCCAAATAAACTAAAAAGAAAAAGGTTCCACATGAGAACACTACCTAAAAAGTTATTTGGACCTCGACTAAGAAAGCCCAGACAGCAAATCATAAGGGCGACATAGCCAAAAAAGAAGGCTGTCGAACCAACCAAAAAAGTGTGGTTCACAAAGGCAACGATAAAAAATCATAAGACAAACACCACCAAAAGGTCACATCCTAGGGCATAAAGAACCCACGAAAGGACCACGTCGCCAAAAAACACGAAGATTATATAAGGGTTAAAAGAACAACCTCCAAAGTACCTCATCACAAGCTAAATCAA
The DNA here is from genome assembly GCF_000817695.3 of Arachis duranensis. Taxonomy (NCBI): domain Eukaryota; kingdom Viridiplantae; phylum Streptophyta; class Magnoliopsida; order Fabales; family Fabaceae; genus Arachis; species Arachis duranensis. The sequence continues at coordinate 21,468,153 of NC_029775.3, forward strand.
GGAATCACTCAAGCAAATTGAAGATTAAGACATTAAAGGCTCAGAGGCTGCCTAAACGGCAACCCAAGAGTTTAAAGTGTTTTTAAAATAAAAAGTTTCTAAGAAGCAACTAGAAGAGTGTCAGGAAGACCATCGCGAAAGAGGGTTACAAAATCAGGAGTTCAAAAGGTCCACAGGCCGGACCACATTAAATACATATTAAAAGAGATTTGAAAAAGAGAATTATAAAGGATCCAAATTCGCCCCAATAGCTGCATATTTGGGAGAAGGAGGGATAATTGAGATCGGGGTGGCTCCAACAACTCCATCTGGGCCATTCAGAATCTCCACATCGGGCTCAAGCTTAGGAGGGACCACCTCGGCGGAAGGAGCTGCGGATGACTCAGTAACGGGAGCTGTAGAAACCGTAATTGTAGATACAATGGGAGGAGCCTCATCATCATCATCAGGGGCAGGCACAATTTTGCCATCCTCCACAATATTATCCATGCTAAACAAGGAGAGGTCGGCATCGGGAGCAAGAACTTGGACCTGGGCTTTCAAGTTTTCATATAGCACAGTCATACCACCCATCATATGGCCCTGAAGTTTCGCATAATCATCCTGAGCTGACTGAATCCTCTCTCTAGTCTCCAACAGCTCGCCATAGGTTCGAGTATAACTCTCCTTGGCCTTCTTGGCCATCTCCTCGGCCAGATTAGCAGCTGCCTCTACTGCAGTAGCTCAAGTCTTCTCTTTCTCCATCGAAAGCTCCAATCCAACAGCCTTGGCCTCATACTCATCCTTCAAAACCTTCATCCTATCATAATTAGCCTTGGCCTCCTCCAAAAAGGCCTTAGTAGCACGGATCAGAGACTCCCTGACAACCCAGGACAAGGCTGCACTAAGATTGGCTATCTGGACACTATTGCTTGATATAAAATCAAGATGGTAGAGGATCGACACGTCATCAAGAGGAACCTTACCATAAGGGGGAATCAGCTCTGTGGCAAAAGCCACGCCATCAAATTCCTTGTCATCCAGGTTATAAGGGCCAATAGTCCTCGGCTTCTTGGGAGGAGGACCTACTGAAGTAGGGGAATGGGTAGCACCAGAGGTCGCCACGGGCAGATCAGTAGAAACTGTCCAAACTTAAGGGGTCGGGATGACTTTCCTCGGCCCCTAAGGATCAGATTCTGACTTTTTCGGGGGTAACTGTGAAGAGCTCTCCCCTGACGTCTTCCTTGAAAAATTTTGGGCAGTCATTGCCTTCTTTGTCTTGCGGAAAACCTCCATCGAATCTGATGACGACACCATCTCTGAAAAGAAGCCAGAAAAATAGTTATACAGTAGATAAGGACAAAATCACAATCAATAAAAGAAAACTTTCTATGAAAGAAGAGGTCAGACACTACCTAGCTCGGAACGAAGAAGAGCGGGATCCCCTAAAATCTTCTTAATGTTTAGGTGAGGAGGCTCCCCCTAATGCTCCTCTAAAACACCCACAAAGGCCCGCTCTACTTCATCTAAACTCTCCCAGGGATACTTAAGAACTACAGGATCTTTCTGCCACCATAAAGGAAAGGTCAGCTAATCGTTTTCGTCCAGAAAGAAGGTTCGAACATCCTCAACTGCCCGGACTTTAAAATAAAAAGTTTTAAAGTCCCGAAAAGAGTCATCAAACATGAAAAAAACTTTTCTCCCTTAGGTAGCTCGAAAGGAGATCCAAGAAGCCTTTTTCTTGCCCACCCCCGATTTGGTCAGCACAATCAAGTAAAGGAAAAGAGAAAGGGAAGGACGAACACCTAGTTCTTGACACAACAAGTGGAAAATCTTCATAAAAGCCCAAGAGTTCGGATGAAGCTGCAAAGGAGCCACATTACAGTTCCACAAGAGTTCGGTCTCAAAGGCAGTAAAAGGAATGGTAATACCTAGCTGGGTAAAGAAATAGTCATAGGCATAGAAAAAAGGACGCTCTGCCCGACCTAGAGGAGAGAAACTAACTCTCTCCTCAGGGTTGGGCGACACCAGCTCATAGTTCTTTTCATCATCCCTACAACTACAGATCTTATGAAATCTCCTAAGTTTCTCACAATACTCTGGATCAGCCATAGTAACACACATTAACACTATAAAATCCAACCAATCAGCCATACCAGCAGGAACCTTTATAGACATCTCGACAATATTCTTACGAGAAGACATAAAGAAACTACACCTACAGCAAGAAAGTAAAAGGAATGTCACCATCGAACAACTCGGACAGAAACAAAAAATGAAGAATCAACTAGCAAACAGCAGGTATGGCAGCAAAAGGGCACCCCCAGAGTTCACAAAAGCAAAGAATCATTACCAAAAACCTAGAGGTGCCCTTTGGAGGCAATACAAACACAAGAAAGAAAAAAGAATCAAACAAAATCGAAAGCCCTAAAATGCTAACTCTTTTCAGCAACAAGAAAACAAAATCAAAACTTGTCAAGCAACAAAGATATGCAGTAATCACTAGAAGCCAAACGCAGAGGAAAATAGCAGTCATCGACAAAACCAAAAAAATACGAAAAGCAGAAGTACCAACCTGCGAAGAGGAGAAGAGCGGAAACGACAAGATACACAGCGAAAAGCACCAACGACCCAAAAGTGCCGCTCGAAAAACTCCAAGAACGAAGAAAGCTTGGGGCAAATCAAAGGAACGAGATCAGAGAAAGAAGCTCTCCTTCAGAAGTGTAAAAGTGAAGCAGAATGGAAGCAAGAAATTGAAAAAACCAAAAACCTCTGTATTTTCAAATTGAGGGAGGGAACGAAACGGAAAAAGGAATTAAAGCCCTATTAAAAGGCTTTAAAAGCGCTCACTTAAAACCCAAACTGATGCACTCGGGAATGACGCCAAATTTAAAACCGCCTCGCGTTTCAAAATCATTAAAGACGCGAAACTTTCTCAAGAAGAGGGCGGACCGAACGCGAACAGGAAGATGCTTGAACACGACTTCCCCAAAGGTCGAAGCTCAGAAACGAGTACAACCTCACGGAAAGGACGAAGCTCAAGCAGGAGAACTGTTCATACACGGGTCCGAGCTACAAGGCCCGAGTTGGCCTAAAGCAGATGAACCGGCGTCTTGGAAGGTTGGTCCATTACGGACCACTTTACAAAAAGTTCAGAAGATCGCAACAGAGGCCCAAGCAGGCCTAAAACAAAGGATCACGCCCACCAGAAGGCGGTTGACCAAAAGATAAAGATTTCCTCCACAAAAGATAAGATAACCAACTTATCTCAAAGGAAGATCATCAAGCATTACTATAAATATACTGGAGTACCCAGATATAACTCATACTCCAATTCTACGAAAAACCTGCCTAAAGTCCATACTCTCTTAAGCATCAAAGTCTCTTGCAGGTACCACCACCCTCCGGTGATCAAGGACCAGCAGCATCTCCTACGTCAACAAGTCAGACACGTCAGCCTAGTTCAGATCTGAAGATCTCATCCGAGATCGACCTCTCTGTTTCAGGTAACCCTCAGAACAGTTTGGTTATAGTTTTCATTATCTTTTGCAATTTGTAATGTTTTTCTTTTATACTCACCAAGTGTTTGTCAGAATGCCAATTATGAATTTTGAGTAGATTTTCACTCCTTGGCTTGGGAAATAAGTAATTAAGATACTAGAGTCATAATGTCTGACATTTAGTGGTAATTTTTTGGTTGTTAATTGCTCTTGTTTCCACTAACACTAGCGTTTTACTAAGTTAATTTGTAAGTTAGCTAGGATTTGTGGATTAAGGTCAATTATACTTGCTTGACTTACTCCTCGATCTTAGGGGTTGACGAAGTGAGATTAACTCATCATAATTACCATAGTTGTGGTTATGACAAGGATAGGATTCCTTAACTCTCATTCCCAAGTCAATGCTCTTTTATGCATTTATCACATTTTCACTAGTTTTGATCTTGTTTTCTTTTAATTGGCATTAATTGTCTTTTGATCCATTATTAGTTCATTTATTCTTTATTTCTTTTAAATTTCTACTCTATGCTTGAAACCCCTATTTGTTTCACAACCAAAAGTGTGACATCTAATTGCTAGTCCGAGGGAAGATGACCCGGGATTTAAATCTCCCGGTTTATATTTGGTTGGTTTATATTTGATGTTGAGAAGGTTAGAGCACAACCTCCAACACATGAATTGAACAATGAGTAATGTATAGAAGAAGTTGGTGAGCAAGGAATTGAAATTGAATAAAGCTACCAAGAGGAAGAGGTTGAAGTTAAAAAAGCTTACCAAGAGGTGGAAGTAGTTAAGGAAGATCACAAGGGAGTGGAGCTTACAAGATCATTAAAAACACCTCTCCCCAAGCCATTACCATCCAACACAACATTCAAGTGGGTAAAATTCTTATCCTTAAACTTTACTTTCATACTTGAATATGGTTTGCTTGAGACAGATGGTCAACTTAGAGCTCTTTGTGGCTTTAAGAGTAAAAGGGAGATGGTTAGTGGTTGGAGTTGCCATGCAAGGTTCAATATGGTTGCATGCTCAAAGTTGAAGTGCAAAGATTAGTGTAGAGCTAGATTGAATAGGTCTAGGCAGTTGTTTGTATACCTCAGTGAGAATTTGGATTGCTTACCACCCAAATGGAATAATGATGATCAACTTGAAGACGGGTGTAGAAACAAGATTTGGGATCCCGGCATATAAGAGGATCAACTTTGGGAGCTCAAAGCTTGTGAAGAACTTCATCAAGACTTGGTGAATTTATTTGGAAATTTTGGAGCTTATTGGAAGTCCAAGCATTGGTTGAAGTTTCAAAATGAGTTCAAGCACAAGCCATCATGACAAGGAGGCAAATGTCCAACTTAACGACTTTAACTAAAAGTGCTAGGTGGGACACCCCACCATGATAAATTCTTTTCGTTTCTCTTTTCTTTATATTGGTAATAAGTTGAATTTTTATTTTAGTTAGGTTTATTTATTTTAAGTTGTGTTTAAGCTTGTTAGTTTATTATAAACAAAAAATTTGCTACTACTGCTCTCTGGTACAAAAACCAGAGAGTTGTGCTGAAACTGTGCGGGTGGGGTGCTAGGCATACAACCCACCCCACGCGTGCGCCTCGCTAACGCGTACGCGTCATTTGAAATTTTGGCCTTCCACGCGTGGGTGTAATTGACGTGCACGCGTCATATCTAAATGTTGCCTCTGGTACAAAAACCAGAGAGTTGTAATGGAATTGTGCTAGTTTCATGAGTCAAGCACAAAAAGTAGTCACGCGCACGCGTGACTGACTCTCACGCATCACCTCCTCTTTTCTGCTTCTCACGCGTACGCGTGACCAATGCTCACGCGTCGCATCCTCATTCTGCTTCCACGTGTGCGCGTGGACGACGCTTATGCATTGCTTCTCTTCTCCCATTTCTTTCTTATTTCTTCTCTCCTTCTTCTTTCTTTCTACCTTTCTTCTTCTTCATTCCTTTAACTTCTCATCTTTATTCTCTTTCATTCTCTTTTGCTTATTGCATTTACATCCTTTCATTCATTGCATTTTAACTTTGTGCTTGTTCTTATCTTCTTTTCTAAGTTTGCTATTTTTCCATTGGTGTTGAATTTTTCTTACTCAACTGTTGAATATTTCTTGCATTGTTTTGGTGCCTCGTGACTTGTTTTGTATTGTTGGGTGATGATACTTATAGGTCAATGCTTATCTTTGGTGACACTTGTATTCTTTGTGCATTAATATGAACTCATATTGTCTTTAATGACCCACTCTTGTTGTTGATATGCCTTAGCTTTCATTGTTTTCTCACTTACATGTTGTAGCTATCATGTAGTTGAGAACCCCACTCTTATTTGGCATTAGCCCCCACCTATATTCTATTTGCTTTACTTTTGGGCTTAATCTTCCATCTTTTCTCCCCTTTTAGGCTGGTCACCAAGAAGGGAAAGAAAAAAAATTTTAAATGGGTGAACAACAAGTCCCTCTGCACAATCCTTTGCAGGAGCTCATCAGTTGTAGCCACCCTAATCCACCTTGCTCATCTTTGCATGCATTGAGGACGGTGCAATCTTTAAGTATGGAGAGGTTGAGACCGACTTCCGTGAGTAACTACTTCCTTTTTCAACACCAATTCTTAATCTTCTTTGTTAGTTAGTTGTTTCATTACATGATAGATTGCATGTGTAGTTAGTTACTTGCATTTAGGTACTACTTCGTTGAAGTGATGAATTCCTTTTCAAGAAATTGTTTTAGGGCATTTCACTAATTTGAATTAAAATTTTTATTGAACTTGCCTGAAGAAATTTAATCTGGAACATGGTTTTAGAGCTCGAACACACGAGCCTAGTGAGCTTTTTGAACCTATTTAATTGATTGCATCCTATCAACCAATATTTTGTTTTGGTGTGTGTTGTTCTCTCTAAAGTTGTGATCCTTGTCTTGCTTGATTCTATATTTTCATTGTTTGATGTATGCATGCACTTATGTGATTGAGGCCTTTGTTTTGCTAAGCTTACATACCCATATATGGCCATACCCTTTTGTCATCCTTTGCAAACCAATGTTGAGCCTATTTTACCTTATTTGTTCTCTATTTTAGCACATCACCAACACTAAGCAAAAAACAATGAATGTTCTTAATTTGAATCCTTGGTTAGCTTAGACTAGTGAGAGTGTACATGAATTAAGTGTGGGAAAATTTGGGTTTGGGAACATTTGGTTTGGGAATTGGGTATTGTATATTTTTGTGAAAATATGAAAAAGATAGTTGAGCACATATTCTTACATTCAATACCTTAATCATATGCATTGAGAAAATTAAGAAAAATAAAAAGAAAAGAAAAAGAAAAAGAAAAAAAAGGTGGTAGCAATGCATATGTATTGTACTCAAATTTGGGATGCATGAATATGTGAAAAACATAGTTAATGGGTAGTTAGGTTCGGTACTTTGATTACATGGATTGTCTTAGGTTAGGTGGGAAGTTTAGGTTAATCAAGAATTCGGATTTTAGTCCACTTAACCAAATACATTCCTACCTTGACCCTAACCCCATTACAACCCTTGAAAAGACCTCTTGACATGTGTATTCGCGCATTAAATTTTTGTTGCTTGGTAGAAGAAGAGCAAGCCTTAGAAAGCAAGATTAGTAGAGAACTGAGAGAATCGACCCTCAAACACTAGAGTGATTAGAGTGTATACACTTCCGGTGAGGGTTCGATGCTCGATTCTTTGTTCCCGGCTTTCACAAGCTTTCTTCTTGCAAGTCTAATTGTACTTTATTTTGAGATTTGAATTAGTGAAATCCAGTTCATATTTGCTCTTGGAAGATTTATTTACTTGTAACCAAGTAGGTAGAAGCATTTAGCATATAGCTGCATTCATATAGATAAGTTGTATTGCATAAGTCTTACCATTTTTTCCTTCACTCTTTTGGTTCTCCTGAGCTTAGCATGAGGATATGCTAATGTTTAAGTGTGCAGAAATTGTTCAACCACTATTTTATGGTTTATTTTGGATTGAATTGAGTGGATTTTTTCAATTATTCTCCCACTTATTCATGTAAATTGTATGTTTTTAAGTTTCCTTCCTAATTTTGTGCTATGATTGAAAACATGCTTCCTAGGTCTTTAAATTACTAATTTTCAATCATCTTTTATCACCATTCGATGTTGTGATGTGTTTGTTAAGTGGATTCAGGATCTATAGGGCAGGAATGGCTTAGAGGATGGAAAGGAAGCATGAAAAGTGGAAGGAACACAAGAAATTGAAGTTTTAAGAAGCTGGCTGACGCCTACGCGTGGCCAGTCCAATGTTTAAACAATGCGTACACGTGGCTAACGCGTATGCGTGACGAGCATCACGTGCTGTAATAAGTGGAATTCGGTGGGGGCGATTTCTAGGCTGCTTTTAATCCAGTTTCAGGCCAAAAAATGAAGACAAGAGGTTGCAGAGTGGAGCTGGAAGGGATGATTCGAACCATTCATTCATTTTACACACTTTAGGTTTTAGATGTAGAATTTTAGAGAGAGAGAGTCTCTCTCCTCTCTCTAGGTTTTAGGGTTTCTTTTAGTTTTATTTCTTCTCAAATTCAGATTTCCATCTTGCTTTAATTTAGTTTCTTTTCTACCTTTTATTGTTCTAGTATCTTAGTTTGTCTTCTCTTATTGATTTCTTTATTTTTATAATTTAGTTTATGAACTCTTCTTGTTAGATTTAATTCCCTTTTAATGCAATTTGAAGTATTTCATGTTTATGGTTTCTTTCTTTCATCGTTGGTTATTGATTCCTTGCAATTGTTAGTCTTAGATTTTACAATTTCTTGTTAGTTTTCTTTGTTTTTATTTTGTAAAAAATGCTTGGTTAGATTTTAAAATAGATTTTTGTGTCTTGGCTTGGATTGAGTAATTTAGAGACTCTTGAATTGTCAAAGTCTCTTGTTGATTGGTGATTGAAGATTGTTGGTTAGCTTGAACTTCACTAAATCTAGTCTCTCACTATGAGTTGACTAGGATTTGTGGACTCAAGTTGATTGTATGCACTTGACTTTCCTCCTTTGGTTAGAGGTTAACTAAGTGAAGGCAATTTACATTTACCATTACAATTGACGTTGATAATGAGGATATGACTTCTAATTCTCTTTCCTTGCTAAGAGCTTTCTTAGTTATTAGTTTATTTTCTTGCCATTTTACTTTCTTGTCTCTTAATTCAAAAACCCCAAGAAATATTTTTCCATAACCAATAGTAAGTATACTTCCCTGCAATTCCTTGAAAGACGACCCGAGATTTAAATACTTTGGTTAATTTTATTGGGTTTGCTTAAGTGACAAACAAATTTAAACATTGACCAAGGATAATTTGTTGGTTTAAAACTATACTTGCAATGTGATTTTATTAAGAAATTCTTTACCGACTTTTTTTCTCCGTCATGCATTTGTCAAAAAAAAAGGGGGGACAAAGGTTTTCCCAAAGGAAAGAAAAATAAATAAGAAATGCATGTGAGACTTGAATGAAAAAAGATGCATAAATGTGTGTAAAAAAAAGTAACGGATAGTTATAATGCATTTCAGTGATTAGGTTGATATAGGTTACGTGGGATACTTAAGCTAATCAATGATTCAATTTATTTGTCCACTTAACCATATTCATCCTACCTTAACCCTAAGCCCATTATAACCCTCTAAAGTCCTCATGATATGTGTATTCATGCATCAAATACTTGTTGATTGTTAGATGAATAACAAATCCTAGAAAGCATGATTAGATGAGATTTGAATGATTAAACCCTAAACACTGAGCGATTTGAGTGTATATACATCTGGTGAGGGGTTTGATTACTCAATTCTATGTCTCCACCTCTTATTTCATGTTTTCTTGCAAGTTGCTTCATTTTGAAATTCGAATCAATCTTTGGATTTTGATCGCATGGCATGATTTCTTTGTTTAGCCCTATATGTCCATATGCTTGCTTGGCCAATTCAATAGAAAACTATATAGTATAGATAGAAATAGATAGTATTTAGTATAGTTGTATTCATATAGATAGTTTTATTGAATAAGTTGTTTACCCTTTGATCCTTCTCTTTGTTTGTGATTAGCATGAGGACATGCTATTGTTTAAGTGTGGAAAAATCGATGAATCCATATTTCATGATAATTTTTTGCTTGAATCGGATGGATTTCATCACCTAAATCCTCTTTTATTCACTTGAATAGCATACTTTTGTGATTTCTCTCTAAATTGTGTCTAAATGTGAAAATATGCTTTTTTATGCTTGAATTAATCATTTTGTTTCACTTTTATTCCATTCGATGCCGTGATATATTTTATTGAGTGATTTCAGGTCCAATAGGCAAGAATGGCTAGGTAGAAGTGGAAAGAAGCATGCAAAATGAGAGATTTTATGAAGAAAACAAAGGAGAAGCACACACTCCAGTGTGTGTACGCACACCTTCCCGTGTGTACGTACAAGATGAATTTCAGCTAGTGTGTGTACGTACACAATCCTGTGCGTATGCACAAGTCCTGACGCCTGACTTCATTAAAAAGTCATGTGGCTCACGATTTTGGGGGCTTCTTGGCCTAAATTTTGGAGTTCCTGAAGTTGAAATAGGAGCTATATCAAAAGGGCAACATGGCATATGAAAAGGAGCACCATTACACCCTATATTAGATAGTTTTAGTTAGGTTTAGGGTAGTTTTAGAAAATTCTCTCCTAAGGCTTAATTAGGTTTAAAGTAAAACTTTACATTCTCAATTTTGATCTTGGATTATAGCTTGTTCCTCTTGTCAGTGATCTTTACCTTTCTCTTTAATTACATTACATTTACTTTCACTCTCTTATAATAGAAGTTATTTTGTTAATATATCCAATTTTGATTTCTTGAGTTTTTAGTGAATGAATTTGATGTTTTATGATTTATATATGCTTGATTAAGTTGCTATTATTGATTTTGTGTATAGTTTGGTTATAATTTTCATTATCTTTGTAATTTGTTATGTTTTGCTTTTATACCCATCAAGTGTTTGTGAAAATGCCAATTATGAATTTTGAGTAGATTTTCACTCCTTGACTTGGGAAATGAGTAATTAGGATACTAGAGTCATAATGTCCGACATTTAGTGGTAATTTTTGGGTTGTTAATTGTTCTTGTTTCCACTAACGCTAACTTTTTACTATGTTAATTAGTAGGTTAGCTAGAATTTGTGGATTAAGGTCAATTATGCTTGCTTAACTCACTCCTCGATGCTAGGAGTTGACGAAGTCAGATTAACTTATCATAATTACCATAGTTGTGGATATGACAAGAATAGAATTTCTTAACTCTCATTCTCATGTCCAGGCTCTTTTATGCATTTATCACATTTTCACTAGTTTTGATCTTGTTTCCTTATAATTGGCATTAATTGTCTTTTGATCCGTTGTTAGTTCATTTATTCTCTATTTCTTTTAAATTTTTGCTCTATGCTTGAACCCCCCACTTATCATAATTACCATAGTTGTGGATATGACAAGAATAGAATTCCTTAACTCTCATTCCCATGTCCAGGCTCTTTTATGCATTTATCACATTTTCACTAGTTTTGATCGTGTTTCCTTATAATTGGCATTAATTGTCTTTTAATCCGTTGTTAGTTCATTTATTCTCTATTTCTTTTAAATTTTCGCTCTATGCTTGAAGCCCCACTTATTTCACAACCAAAAGTGTGACATCTAATTGCTAGTTCGACGGAAAATGACCCGAAATTTAAAACTTCCGGTTTATATTTGATTGGATTGTTACAATCTTTTTATCTAAACTTTGATTATGATAGTTATTTGTCTGTTTGGACTATACTCACAACACAATTCTCATTAAGGAAATTCCTAACCGATGATTTCTCTCGTTATCAATGATTATGCAGGAGACAATTTTGTGTTGTCTCTTACCGATTGATCAGGAACAGGTCAAACAATTTACTTTTAAGCATTCTTAGTTGCGGTGACGTCTGTTAGATTGATTATGCTGGAGACAATTTTATTTTATCTCATATCGAATGAATATAGAAAAAGAGCAAAGAAGAGAAAATGATACAGCCATATATGCTAGTTCAACCACGTTGTGCAATATGGTCTACATCCAGTCTTTACCACAAGTGTGATGGAATTTTCACTATCTTTCACAAAGATTACAATCACAAATTCTCTAGGATTCTACTCAATCCTATTTGGGACAAACTAAACTTCCACCCAAGACTGATTTGGCTAGGTTCACTCCCTAGACTTTTAATCACTAAGTACTCAACCAAACTAGTAAGAAAATCCTCTTAGGATTATAAATACAAAACAAAAATACATACAAAAGAGAATGAAATAATTTTATGGCTTTTTTCCATGAATACTCTTTTTGCCTTTTCTCTCAATGGCTTTTACTGATTTTTCACATATTGTCTTTTTTTGTTGATAAGAACAAAGAAAGATAAAAACTGAAGAATAAAAAATTCAATGTAAAATCATGAAGGGAAGAAGGTTAAGCTCGAAAGCTATGAAGATCCATGTAAAACCCGGTTAATTAACGGCTAATTAACCCATAAATGAGAATTTATTCTAGAAAGCCTAAAATGTGATTTTTATGGCTAAATGTGATAGAGGAGATTGAGACGAGAATTTCGGTACCAATTTTATGAAATTCGGACCAAGATTGGACCGAACGGGCCAAACCGGGCCAACCGGACCCAAAGTGGGCCCTTGGCCCAACATAACTAAACCAAAACCCTAGTTTTCAGAACTCTCTCTCCTCACAACACACTCAAACACGCTGAAATGGTGGAGAGGAAGGGAAGAACACTCTCTCAACTTCTTTCTCTCACTTGATCTTCAAACCACCATAACTTTTGATCTAGAGCTCCGATTTCCGCTCCGTTTATGGCCACGCGTTCACCACGGAGAGCCTTACAAAACTCATACAATTAATCTTGAGGTAAGCCACGTTTTGATCTTCGAAATTCCAGCCTTATTTTCGAGTTTTATGAGCAAAAATGTTGAGATTTTGGGCTCTTTGATGTTATAGGACCCAACTCTCTTGAAAGAGAAGGTTAATCTTGTCTTCTTGGACCTTGGGTGTGGTAAGATTCTCAACCCTAGTGTAATTTTGTTGTTTTATGATGTTTGGGTTTTGAGATGTTGTGTATGGGTATGATGGTTGTGGCTTAGGTTGTGTATTTGTGGATATTGGAGCTTGATTAGTGATTTTGAAAAGCTTGGAGAGGGTTTGGTGGTGAAAAATCTGTTTTTGGAGGTTTTGAGGCCTTGAGAGCTTGTGGATAAGTGGTTTGGAAGTGCTCCGATTGAGCTTGGGAAATCGGCTAAGGTATGGTTTCGGTTTTCCGTATCTAATATGTAATGTGGTAGGAAATACTTAGGCTAGAGGCCCTAAGATAGGCATTGAATTGTTGATGTTGTTGAATGGTTGAAATATATGATGTGGTCATATATATGATGATGATTATTGATGCATCGGTAATATGATGTATGAGAAATATGCATGTTGTGATATATGATTGATGATTGGTTATGGTTGAATTGTGGGTTGAACCATGTTGGTGGTGAGTATGATATTAATTGTGTACAATAATGATTTATTGGAATTGGTGTTGTTGAGAATTGGCATGAGGAATAGTATATGATATGTCAATATGTTTGAGTTTGAGCCACTTGGGTGAAGTGGGTTAAAATGATGAAATAGTGATGTTGGTAAATTGTGGTAATGTGTCAATGTATGAGTTGAGGATCTTTGATTGATTTTGAAGAGTTGAAAATGGCTTGTTTTGAAAATGGCATATTGTGGTTTTATATGAAAATATGGTTTTTGAGCATACTTTGGTGGGACATAACTTGGACTACGGATCTCCGTTTTGTGCCAAATCTATTTAGAAATGAAATTGGATCCGGGAAGTCCATGCCGTTCGAAGAACGGATGAAAAACGATTTAAAATGAGGAAGTTATGCCCGTCGGAAGATTGGGGTTTAAATCTGTGGATTCTGTAGCTTTTAACTTAGAAAAATTTTTAGCAGAATGACCCCTTGAGCGTGGGCGCACCTGGCGCGTACGCGCCGATCTTCCAGAAAGCGCCATCCACGCATGTGCGTGATGTGCGCGGGCGCGCCGATTGTGCTGCACCCAATGCCCAGCCATTTTCCAGAGAGTTATGCTAGGATTGTGCCAGTGTTGTGCCTGGGGCATGAGAACACCCACGCGTACGCGTGGTTGACGCGTGCGCGTCGATTGGCAAATTTTTAATCCACGCGTTAGCGTGCATGACGCTTGCGTGTCGATGAGTTTTTGAGGCCATCCACGCGTGCGCGTGGAGTGCGCGTACGCGTGGCCCTGTTTTCATCCCAACGTTGATTTTTGAGTTTTAAAAGCCAAATCTCATACTTCTAAGCCTCCGATCTCACCATTTATGTCTTAAATCATTATAACATGCCTAGCTATTAAAAAGGGGCTAGTGAATGAGGTAACTTGCGAGTGAAGCAAGGGAAAAATGAATGATCAATGAGGATCAAAGATGATTATGTGAGATGCGGAGGATGGTGGTGGAAGTGCTTGTTATGCCATGGGCCGAAAGGCTGTAATTGTTAATGAAACGGCTGGTTATGGATTTAACCGTGAGCCGGGTGGCTGGTTATGGATTTAACCGTGAGCCGGAATGGCTGTGTATGCTATGAATATTGGCTGGTTATGGATTTAACCGTGAGCCGGAATGGCTGTGTATGCTATGAATATTGGCTGGTTCTGGACTGAATCGTGAGCCGGATGGCTGATATGGATGTTGATCCATGGATGAGAATTCATGCATGTTTATGCTGAATTATTGATAATTGTGATTTGCACTTCCACTATCTGAGATACGAGTTTCCCTGGGTAGTAGCAGTGGCTAGCCACCACGTGCTCCAGGTTGAGACTTGATACTCTGTTGACCCTATGTCGTAAGTGTGGCCGGGCACTGTGAAAGACCCGGATGAGCTCGCCCCCGTAAATATTCACCAGTGAGGTTGATGGATATAGATCATGATTATGATCAAGTTTATAACGAGTATAACTCCAGTTGGGGATGCGTGACAGAGGGACAGTCCAATGGTTAGCGACCAGGACTTGTCGGGTTGGCTCTATAACCGACAAGATGATATCATCAGCCACTAGGGACAAGCATTCATCATATGCATACTATGTGAATTGTTTGAGATTGCCTACTTGACTGCATACTATTTGCTAATTGTCTAACTACCTTAATTGTTCCTATTTGTATATTTATTGTTTGATATAACTGTGTTTGCTACATTATATCCTGCTGGTGGTTGGGAGGTTTGAAGGAATTAGAAAGGAAAGTATTAGTTAGACTGAAGAATCTTTAGTCAGATGCCCTTATATGGTTTAGCTGGTTTATAAGCTTTGATATTATCTGGAGGAAGTACTAGGATTGCCTTTGGCTTTCCTCTATTATTATGTATTATATATGTGGAAGCTGTTACCATGCTGGGGACCTCTGGTTCTCACCCATGCGGATTTTGTGGTTTTCAGATGCAGGACGTGAGGTTTCCCGCTGAGGCATGCTGGAGACTTCTAGATTTGTGAAGATCCTTTGTTCTCGGGACTATGTTTTGGTTTATATGTTTTGCTTAGATACTTTTATCTCCATTAAATAATACAAACTGTGATGACTCCTCTTATGGGAGATTTTGGAGAATAGGTTTTATGTATTGGTGTCCCTTTGGGTTTTCTTTGGGGTTTTCCTTATTTTTATCATATGTATATATTGCTATGCTCGGACCGGTTATCTTCGCAGCCGGATCTTGAGTCTTGATATTCCTGTTTTTGACACTCCTTTGTATATATATAATCTCGCGTTGGTTTATCCTTGTTCGTTACGTTATCAATCGGAGTGTTGCGCTTTTGAGTTGCGATTTTTTTTGTTTACCCCTTTTTCTACAAAGGCTCCTAGTTATAATCAAGCATTCATACTACTATACGTACTAAATTTTTATTTTAGAGGTCGTAATACCTTGCCATCTCTGAATTATGACTTAAGCATAAGACTCTGTATGGTAGGGTGTTACATTATGGTATCAGAGCAGTTCATTCCTGTGCATTCTCTGTATGTGTGTTATGTGCTATTAGTATATCTGCTTGATATAATTGGCATAAACGTTCATGAGCATGCATTTGGGACTTTGAAGCACTAGACTTCCGATATTGAGACTGATCAACTTAATATCGATTGTTTGGTGTGTATAGGAACCAGATGGCGCCTCGTGGACGCGGTAGAGGTAGTGTGAGAGGTCGTTCGAATGCTCGTGCGCCGGAGAATAACCCTAACGACCCGGTGAACTTTATGACTGCGTTGGAGAACATGGCTGCTGCTATACAAGCCACTGCTGAGGCTATTGGTCAACAGATGAACAACCATGGTAATGATGGAGGTGGAGTTCAGGGCCCAATGACACTAGCAAACTTTCTGAAGGTTAATCCGCCTAAGTTCAAGGGAACTACTAGCCCGACTGAGGCTGATACATGGTTTCAGGCTATAGAGCGAGCACTGCAAGCACAAGTGGTACCAAAAGGACAGCGTGTCGAGTCTGCTACCTATATGCTCACAGGTGAAGCGTCGCATTGGTGGCAAGGCATCCGACGTCTTCTGCAGTAGGGTGATGACTATATCACCTGGAATGTCTTCCAAGAAGAGTTCTATAAGAAATACTTTCCGACTTCTGCTAGGACGGCTAAGGAACTTGAATTGTTACAGCTGAAGCAGGGTACTATGTCCATATCAGAGTATAGTGACAAGTTTGAAGAGCTGTTCAGGTTCTCCCGTATGTGCCAAGGAACTCCGGTAGAATATGAGGAATGGAAGTGTGTTAAGTATGAAGGAGGACTCTGGAGTGATATCTTCAGTTCAGTAGGGCCAATGGAGATTAGAACTTTCTCCGAATTGGTGAACAAGTGTAGGGTTACTGAAGAGTGTGTGAAAAGGGCAACCGCTGAGAAAGGGAGTCACAAAGGATCATTCCCACAGAACCGAGGGAAGAGCTTTGCACCTAGAGGTTCGTCTTTCAAGAGGGGAAGCTCTTTCAGGAGGCCCAACAACAACAACAATTTCCAAGGTAAGAAGTTTGGGAAGCAACCTCAGAATGATCAAGCTTGTACTAGGTGTGGAAATCACCATCCGGGAGCACCATGCAAGGCCGGATGGGGTTTGTGCTACAATTGTGGAAAAGCGGGGCATAAAGTCGCAAGCTGCCCGGAGAAGCAGAAACAAGGTGCTGGGAAGGCACAACAGACTGGTCGGGTGTTCACCACTTCAGCTATAGGTGCCGAGGGATCCGAGACACTTATTAGAGGTAACTGTGAAATGGCTGGTCAAACTTTAAATGCTTTATTTGATTCGGGAGCATCGCATTCATTCATTGCATTTGAGAAAGCCCATGAGTTAGGATTGAAGATTGTAACCTTAGGTTATGATCTAAGAGTGTACAATGCTACCCATGAAGCCACGGTAACTAGGCTAAGATGCCCGGAAGTTTCCTTTAGGTTCAAGCAGCGTGATTTTATTCATAATTTAATCTGCTTACCGATGATCGGTCTTGATCTTATCTTGGGATTGGACTGGTTATCTAAGAATCATGTTCTGCTAGATTGTTCTACAAAGTCGGTGTACTTTATGCCGGAAGATACAGAGGGGCCGGTCGTGGTGAATAATTATTACTTGAATTCAATGATGGTGAACTATTCTGGAATCGAATGTCAGGATATCTTGTTGTTAACTGCGGGCGTTTCAGGAGATGATCAAAGGTTGGAACAGATTCCGGTTGTGTGTGAGTTTCCGGAAGTGTTTCCCGATGATATTGATGAGTTTCCACCTAACCGAGAGGTTGAGTTTGCTATTGAATTGGTGCCCGGGGCCGGACCAATTTCAAGTGCTCCTTATAGGATGTCACCATTAGAGATGAACGAGCTAAAGTCTCAGTTAGAGGATTTGTTGGGAAAGAATTTTATACGACCAAGTGTCTCTCCGTGGGGTGCTCCAGTGTTACTGGTAAAGAAGAAGGATGGGAGTATGCGGCTCTGTGTGGATTACAGGCAGCTAAACAAGGTTACAATAAAGAATAAGTACCCATTGCCGAGAATTGATGATCTCATGGATCAGTTACAAGGAGCTGGAGTTTTCTCCAAGATTGATTTGCGATCCGGTTATCACCAGATAAGGGTGAGGGGTGATGATATCCCTAAGACCGCTTTCAGGACTCGTTATGGTCATTACGATTAAACTGTAATGTCCTTTGGGTTGACGAACGCTCCTGCGGTATTCATGGATTACATGAATAGAGTTTTCCGTCCGTTTCTGGATAAATTTGTTGTTGTCTTCATTGATGACATACTAATTTATTCCAAGACTGAAGAAGAGCATGCGGAACACTTGAGGACCGTGTTGCAGATTCTAAAGGAGAAGAAACTTTATGCAAAACTGTCTAAGTGTGAGTTTTGGAAGAGTGAGGTGAAGTTTTTGGGTCACGTGGTGAGTAAGAAGGGAATAGTCGTAGATTTCATTAAAGGGTTTAGGGTGCGTGCTGATGCAGCATCGTAATGTAATGGCGTATGCCTCATGACAGTTGAGACCCCATGAAGTTAGTTACCCTACGCACGATTTGGAACTCGCTGCGGTTGTGTTTGCCTTGAAGGTGTGGAGGCATTATCTCTATGGGGTTAAGTTCCAAGTTTTCTCCGATCATAAGAGCTTGAAGTACCTCTTTGATCAGAAAGAGCTTAATATGAGGCAGAGAAGGTGGATGGAATTGCTGAAGGACTACGACTTTGAGTTGCATTACCATCCGGGAAAGGCAAACGTAGTGGCGGATGCGTTAAGTCGGAAGTCATTATATGCGGCTTGGATGATACTTCAAGAAGAGAAGTTGCTCGAAGAATTCGAGAGGCTGAAAATTGGGAGTTGCTCAAGGGATTCGAGAGTCTGAAAATTGGTGCTCGAGAAGTATCCGGAACTTTGTGTTTGAGCCGATTAGAGATCTCAAGTGACTTTAAGTCTGAACTCCTAAAGGCTCATCAAAATGATGAAGCATTATGGAAGGTGTTACCGGCTATTGAGCAAGGAAAATAGTGGAGAGTGTCGGAAGAAAAAGATGGGTTATGGAGATTCAAGGGTAGGATTATTTTGCTGGATGTTGGCACCTTGAGGCATGATATCTTAAAGGAGGCACACAAAAGCGGATTCTCCATTCACCCGGGAAGTACTAAGATGTACCATGATTTAAAGGCGATGTTCTGGTGGCCGAGTATGAAGAATGATGTGGCGGAATATGTTTCAAAGTGCTTAACTTGTCAAAAGGTAAAGATTGAACATCAAAGACCTTCCAGGATGTAGCAACCTTTAGAGGTTCCGCAATGGAAGTGGAAAAGTATTGCAATGGACTTTGGGTCGGGATTGCCAAGGACTAGGGCTGGTTTTGATGCTATTTGGGTGATTGTGGACCGACTGACGAAGTCAGCTCACTTTTTGCCCATTCGGATGACTTACACCCTTGAGGAGCTAGCGCGATTATACATAAAGGAGATTGTGAGACTTCACGGTGTACCTGCTACTATAATCTCTGATAGAGATCCTCGTTTCACTTCAAGGTTTTGGGGTTCATTTCAGAAAGCTTTTGGAACCCGATTAAGCTTGAGCACGGTTTACCATCCTCAAACAGATGGTTGATGAGTGGATATTTTATACGCTTTTTGGGGGTAATTTCATGTAGATTTTAGCATGTTTTAATTAGTTTTTAGTTAAATATTATTAGTTTTTAGGCAAAAATCATATTTCTGGACTTTACTATGAGTTTGTGTGTTTTTCTGTGATTTCAGGAATTTTCTGGCTGAAATTGAGGGAGCTGAGCAAAAATCTGAGTTAGGCTGAAAAAGGACTGCTGATGTTGTTGGATCCTGACCTCCCTGCACTCGGAATGGAATTTTTGGAGCTACAGGAGTTCAATTGGCGCTCTCTCAATGGCGTTGGAAAGTAGACATCTAGAGCTTTCCAGCAATATATAATAGTCCATACTTTGCGCGAAGATAGATGACGTAACTTGGCGTTGAACGCCAAGTACACGCTGCTGTTTGGAGTTAAACGCCAGAAACACGTCATGATCCGGAGTTAAACGCCCAAAACACGTCATAACTTGGAGTTCAACTCCAAGAAAAGCCTCTACTCGTGGATAGCTTTAGTCTCAGCCCCAGCACATACCAAGTGGGCCCCAGAAGTGGATTTCTGCACCAATTATCTTAGTTTACTCATATTCTGTAAACCTAGGTTACTAGTTTACTATTTAAACAACTTTTAGAGAATTATTTGGTACCTCATGACATTTTCAGATCTGAATTACATACTTTTTGACGGCATGAGTCTCTAAACTCCATTGTTGGGGGTGAGGAGCTCTGCGGCGTCTCGATGATTTAATACAATTCCTTTGTTTTCCATTCAAACACGCTTGTTCTTATCTAAGATGTTCATTCG
>NC_029775.3:21488360-21490441 GCF_000817695.3 Arachis duranensis
AGCATTCATGAGAATCCGGAAAGTCTAAATCTTGTCTGTGGTATTCTGAGTAGGATTCTGGGATTGAATGACTGTGACGAGCTTCAAACTCCTGAAGGCTGGGCGTTAGTGACAGACGCAAAAGAATCAATGGATTCTATTCCAACCTGATTGAGAACCGACAGATGATTAGCCATGCTGTGACAGAGCATAGGAACGTTTTCACTGAGAGGATGGGAAGTAGCCACTGACAACGGCGATGCCCTACATACAGCTTGCCATGGAAGGAGCTTTGCATTTATGAAAGGGGGATTATTCGAGTTTGAACAACTAAAGGTTTATTTTATTTCTTAGATTAGGAATAATTTATTTTTATTATTTTTATTGTTATAGAGTCATCAAATTCTGATAGGATAGTTTCTTTTCAAAAATTTCTTTTCAAAAATATTATTCTTCTTTATTAATTGTTAATTTTTGTGAGTTTGGTGTCTTGTTCTAAGTTTGGTGTCAATTGCATATTTTATATTTTTCTTTACAATTTTCGAACTTGTGTTCTTTGTTCTTCATTGATCTTCAAGTTGTTCTTGTTTATTTTTCTTGTTTGATCTTGAATTTTTCTTGTTTTGTGTCTTTTCTTGTTTTTCTTGTGCTTTTTCAAAACATTAACTTTCAAAAATTGTACTTTTATCCATAAAAATAATACATCTTTAAAATACGTTACATTTTTAGCTCAGTTGATTATAGCGTGGGTTTATGTTCTTAGCAATTAGGCACCTTCTTTTTAAAATCCTTTTTCAAAAATAATTTTTCTTGATTTAATTTTGTGCCAAACTTTAAGTTTGGTGTTTTCTTGTTAATCTTTTCATAATTTTCGAAAATTTTATTAAAGTTTTCTAAAAATTTTAAGTTTGGTGTTCTTCCTTTTATTCTTGGTGTTCTTGTGAATCTTCAAAGTGTTCTTGAGTTTTTCTTGTGTCTTGATCTTAAAATTTTTAAGTTTGGTGTTCCTTGGTGTTTTCCCTCAAAAAATTTTCGAAAATAAGGAGCATTAAATCTAAAAATTTTAAGTCTTGTGTCTTTTGTGTGTTTTTCTCTTTCATCATAAAATTCAAAATTCAAAAAAATTTTATATTTTCTAACTAACTCTGATCTACATTTTTCGAAAATTTTATATAAAAATTCAAATTTCAATTTCAAAATATTTCCAATTTCTTTTATTTATTTCGTTTTTTTTTATTTTACTTTATAAAAATTAATTCAAAAAAAATAAAATCAACATATAAATTATCCCTTGTATTCCATCATGGAAGCAAGTAGGAATGAACAGTCCAAAAGGACTCTGGGGTCATATGCTAGCCCCACTACTGCTTCATATGGGAGTAGTATCTGTATACCCTCCATTGGAGTTAGTAGCTTTGAGTTGAATCCTCATCTCATTATCATGGTGCAGCAAAACTGCCAGTATTCTGGTCTTCCACATGAAGAACCTACAGAGTTTCTGGCACAATTTTTGCAAATTGCTGACACAGTACATGATAAGGAAGTGGATCAGGATGTCTACAGATTATTACTGTTTCCATTTGCTGTAAAAGATCAAGCTAAGAGGTGGTTAAATAACCAACCTAAGAACAGCATAAAAACATGGAAGCAGCTTGGTGCACGAAATTGTGATCAATACTTTTCAATACACAAAACAATCCCCGGTAATGGCTCCAAAGACTTGGTGCTCAATACCATGGCATAAACACAACTTCGCACAACTAACCAGCAAGTGCACTGGGTCGTCCAAGTAATAAACCTTACGCGAGTAAGGGTCGATCCCACGGAGATTGTTGCTATGAAGCAAGCTATGGTCACCTTGTAAATCTTAGTCAGGAAGACTCAAATGGGTATAGTGGTAAACGAATAAAGCATAAAGATAAAGATAGAGATACTTATGTATATCATTGGTGGGAGCTTCAGATAAGCGTATGAAGATGCCTTCCCTTCCGTCTCTCTGCTTTCCTACTGCCTTCATCCAATCCTTCTTACTCCTTTCCATGGCAAGCTCATGTAGGGTTTCACCGTTGTCAGTGGCTACCTCCCATCCTCTCAGTGAAAAT
>NC_029775.3:21491540-21493441 GCF_000817695.3 Arachis duranensis
ATACAAATTATCCGCTCATCACAACACCAAACTTAAATTGTTGCTTGTCCCCAAGCAACTGAAAACTCAAATAAGATAAAAAGAAGAGAATATGCAATGAACTCCAAAAACATCCATGAAGATCAGTATTAATTAGATGAGCGGGGCTTTTAGCTTTTTGCTTCTGAATAGTTTTGGCATCTCACTTTATCCTTTGGTATTCAGAATGATTGGCTTCTTTAGGAACTCAGAGTCCAGATAGTGTTATTGATTCTCCTAGTTAAGTATGATGATTCTTGAACACAGCTACTTATTGAGTCTTGGCTGTGGCCCAAAGCATTCTGTCTTCCAGTATTACCACCGGATACATACATGACACAGACACATAATTGGGTGAAACTTTTCATACATGCCACAGACACATAATTGGGTGAACCTTTTCAGATTGTGACTCAGCTTTGCTAAAGTCCCCAATTAGAGGTGTCCAGGGTTCTTAAGCACACTCTTATTGCCTTGGATCACAACTTTATTGCTTTCTTTTTTTCTTTTTCTTTTCTTTTCTTTTTTTTTTCGTTTTCTCTCTTTTTTTTTTCACTGCTTTTTCTTGCTTCAAGAATCATTTTTATGATTTTTCAGATCCTCAGTAACATGTCTCCTTTTTCATCATTCTTTCAAGAGCCAACATTCATGAACCACAAATTCAAAAGACATATGCACTGTTTAGGCATGCATTCAGAGAACAAAAGTGTTGCCACCACATCAAAATAATTAAACTGTTATAAAATTTAAAATTCATGCAATTCTTCTCTTTTTCAATTAAGAACAATGTTTATTTAAGAAAGGTGATGGATTCATAGGACATTCATAACTTTAAGGCATAGACACTAAGACACTAATGATCACAAGACACAAACATGGACAAACATAAAGCATAAATTTCGAAAAACAAGAGAATAAAGAACAAGGAGATTAAAGAACGGGTCCACCTTTAGTGATGGCGGCTCTTTCTTCCTTTTGAAGATCCTATGGAGTGCTTGAGCTCCTCAATATCTCTTCCTTGTCTTTGTTGCTCCTCTCTCATGATTCTTTTATCTTTCTCTTATTTCATGGAGGAGAATGGAGTGTTCTTGGTGCTCCACCCTTAGTTGTCCCATGTTGGAACTCAACTCTCCTAGGGAGGTGTTAATTTGCTCCCAATAGTCTTATGGAGGAAAGTGCATCCCTTGAGGCATCTCAGGGATCTCATGATGAGATGGGTCTCTTGTATGCTCCATCCTTTTCTTAGTGATGGGCTTATCCTCATCAATGGGGATGTCTCCCTCTATGTCAACTCCCACTGAATAACAGAGGTGACAAATGAGGTGAGGAAAGGCTAACCTTGCTAAGATAGAGGACTTGTCCGCCACCTTATAGAGTTCTTGGGCTATAACCTCATGAACTTCCACTTCTTCTCCAATCATGATGCTATGAATCATGATGGCACGGTCTAGAGTAACTTCGGACCGGTTGCTAGTAGGAATGATTGAGTGTTGGATAAACTCCAACCACCCTCTAGCCACGGGCTTGAGGTCATGCCTTCTCAATTGAACCGGCTTCCCTCTTGAATCTCTCTTCCATTGGGCGCCCTCTTCACATATGACTGTGAGGACTTGGTCCAACCTTTGATCAAAGTTGACCCTTCTTGTGTAAGAATGCTCATCTCCTTGCATCATAGGCAAGTTGAATGCCAACCTTACACTTTCCGGACTAAAATCCAAGTATTTCCCCCGAACCATAGTAAGATAATTCTTTGGATCCGGGTTCACACTTTGATCATGGTTCTTGGTGATCCATGCATTGGCATAGAACTCTTGAACCATCAAGATTCCGACTTGTTGAATGGGGTTGGTAAGCACTTCCCAACCTCTTCTTCGGATCTCATG
>NC_029775.3:21493473-21498493 GCF_000817695.3 Arachis duranensis
GGAAGCTTTTGCCTTCCCTTTCCTCTTTCTAGAGGTTTCTCCGGCTTTGGATGCCATAAATGGTTATGGAAAAACAAAAAGCAATGCTTTTACCACACCAAACTTAAAATGTTTGCTCGTCCTCGAGCAAAAGAAGAAAGAAGAGAGTATAAGAAGAAGATATGAGGAAGAAGGGAATGGCTTTGTGTTCGGCCAAAGAGGTGGGAAAGTGATGTTTAGGTTGTGTGAAAATGAAGGGGTGAAGAAGGGTATATATAGGAGAGGGGGGCTCATGGTTCGGCCATGTATGGGTGGGTTTGGGAGGAAAAGTGGTTTGAATTTGAATGGTGAGGTAGGTGGGGTTTTATGAAGGATGGATGTGAGTGGTGAAGAGAAAGATGGGATTTGAGAGGTGAGGGGTTTTTGGGGAAGAGGTGTTGAGGTGATTGGTGAATGGGTGAAGAAGAGAGAGTGTGGTGGGGTTGGTGGGGATCCTGTGGGGTCCACAGATCTTGTGGTGTCAAGGAAAAGTCATCCCTGCACCAAATGGCATCAAAAATCACGTTTTGTGCCAAATCTGGCGTTAAACGCCGGGCTGGTGCCCATTTCTGGCGTTTAACGCCAGCTTCTTGCCCTTTTCTGGCGTTTAACGCCAGTCTGGTGCCCCTTTCTGGCGTTAAACGCCCAGAATGGTGCCAGACTGGGCGTTAAACACCCACCAGCTAACCTCACTGGCGTTTAAACGCCAGTGGGTGCGTCCTCCAGGGTGTGCTGTTTTTCTTCCTGTTTTTCATTTTGTTTTTGCTTTTTCAATTGATTTTGTGACTTCTCATGATCATCAACCTACAAAATAAAGTAAAATAACAAAAGAAAATAGATAAAATATAACATTGGGTTGCCTCCCAACAAGAGCTTCTTTAATGTCAGTAGCTTGACAGAGGGCTCTCATGGAGCCTCACAGATATTCAGAGCAGTGTTGGAACCTCCCAACACCAAACTTAGAGTTTGAATGTGGGGGTTCAACACCAAACTTAGAGTTTGGTTGTGGCCTCCCAACACCAAACTTAGAGTTTGACTGTGGGGGCTCTGCTTGTCTCTGATTTGAGAGAAGCTCTTCATGCTTCCTCTCCAAGGTGACAGAGGGATATCCTTGAGCCTTAAACACAAAGGATTCTTCATTCACTTGAATGATCAGTTCACCTCCATCAACATCAATCACAGCCTTTGCTGTGGCTAGGAAGGGTCTGCCAAGGATGATGGTTTCATCCATGCATTTCCCAGTCTCTAGGACTATGAAATTAGTAGGGATGTAATGGTCTTCAATCTTCATCAAAACATCCTCTACAAGTCCATAAGCTTGTTTTCTTGAATTGTCTGCCATCTCTAGTGAGATTCTTGCAGCTTGTACCTCAAAGATCCCTAGCTTCTCCATTACAGAGAGAGGCATGAGGTTTACACTTGACCCTAAGTCACACAGAGCCTTCTTGAAGGTCATGGTGCCTATGGTACAAGGTATTGAAAACTTCCCAGGATCTTGTCTCTTTTGAGGTAATTTCTGCCTAGACAAGTTATCCAGTTCTTTGGTGAGCAAAGGGGGTTCATCCTCCCAAGTCTCATTTCCAAATAACTTGTCATTTAGCTTCATGATTGCTCCAAGGTATTTAGCAACTTGCTCTTCAGTGACATACTCATCCTCTTCAGAGGAGGAATATTCATCAGAGCTCATGAAAGGCAGAAGTAAGTCCAATGGAATCTCTATGGTCTCATTTTGAGCCTCGGATTCCCATGGTTCCTCATTAGGGAACTCAGTGGAGGTCAGTGCACGCCCATTGAGGTCTTCCTCAGTGGCGTTCACTGCCTGACCTTCCTCTCCAAATTTGGCCATGTTAATGGCCTTGCACTCTCCTTTTGGATTTTCTTCTGTATTACTTGGAAGAGTACTTGGAGGGAGTTCAGTAACTTTCTTGCTCAGCTGTCCCACTTGTGCCTCCAAATTCCTAATGGAAGACCTTGTTTCAGTCATGAAACTTTGAGTGGTTTTGATTAGATCAGAGACCATGGTTGCTAAGTCAGAGGGGTTCTGCTTAGAATTCTCTGTCTGTTGCTGAAAAGATGATGGAAAAGGCTTGCCATTGCTAAACCTGTTTCTTCCACCATTATTGTTGTTGAAACCTTGTTGAGGTCTCTCTTGATTCTTCCATGAGAAATTTGGGTGATTTCTCCATGAAGAATTATAGGTGTTTCCATAGGGTTCTCCTAGGTAATTCACCTCTTCCATTGAAGGGTTCTCAGGATCATAAGCTTCTTCCTCAGATGAAGCATCCTTAGTACTGCTTGGTGCATTTTGCATTCCAGACAGACTTTGAGAAATCAAATTGACTTGTTGAGTCAATATTTTATTCTGAGCCAATATGGCATTCAGAGTATCAATCTCAAGAACTCCTTTCTTCTGATTAGTCCCATTGTTCACAGGATTCCTTTCAGAAGTGTACATGAATTGGTTATTTGCAACCATTTCAATGAGCTCTTGAGCCTCNAAGAACTTTGCCAAGAAGGCATTGACTAGCTTTTCCCAAGAGTCCAGGCTTTCTTTAGGTTGAGAGTCCAACCATGTTCTAGCTCTGTCTCTTACAGCAAAAGGGAATAGCATAAGTCTGTAGACCTCAGGGTCAACCCCATTAGTCTTGACTGTGTCACAGATTTGCAAGAATTCAGCTAAGAACTGATGAGGATCTTCCAGTGGAAGTCTATGGAACTTGCAATTCTGTTGCATTAGAGAAACTAATTGAGGCTTAAGCTCAAAGTTGTTTGCTCCAATGGCAGGGATAGAGATGCTTCTCCCATAGAAATCGGGAGTAGGTGCAGTAAAGTCACCCAGTACCTTCCTTGCATTGTTGGCATTGTTGTTGTTTTCGGCTGCCATGGCTTCTTCTTCTTTGAAGAATTCGGTCAGGTCCTCAGCAAAGAGTTGTGCCTTAGCTTCTCTTAGTTTTCGCTTCAAGGTCCTTTCAGGTTCAGGGTCAGCTTCAACAAGAATGCCTTTGTCTTTATTCCTGCTCATATGAAAGAGAAGAGAACAAGAAAATGTGGAATCCTCTATGTCACAGTATAGAGATTCCTTGATGTGTCAGAGGAAAAGAAAATTAGAAGGCAGAAGTAGAAAATTCGAACTTATCAAAGAAGATGGAGTTCAAATTTTGCATTAAGGAATAGTGTTAGTCCATAAATAGAAGGATGTGAGAAGAAGGGAAGTAGTATTCGAAAATTAAGTAAAAGATTTTGAAAACTTTTTTGAAAAACACTAATTGATTTTCGAAAATAAAAGTGGGAAAGAAATCAAGTGATTTTTGAAAAGATTTTGAAATTAGAAATCAAAAAGATTTGATTGAAAACTATTTTGAAAAAAAATGAAGTTAAGAAGATATGATTGGTTTTTTAAAAAAAAACTGTGATTGGGAAAATATGATTTGAAATCAATTTTTTTAAAAAAAAGATTTGATTTAAAAGTAAAAAAAATTGATAACTTGGCTATCAAGAAAAGATATGATTCAATCATTAAACCTTTCTCAACAGAAAAGGCAACATACTTGAAATGTTGAATCAAATCATTAATTGATAGCAAGTATCTTTAAAAATGGAAAGAAAGTAATTTGAAAAAAAGATTTGATTGAAGAATTGATTTGAAAAAGATTTGATTTTGAAAAGATTTTGAAAACTAAAAAAATTTGAGTTGAAAACAAATTCTCCCCCCTTTAGCCATCCTGGCGTTAAACGCCCAGAATGGTGCACATTCTGGCGTTTAACGCCCAAAACTCTACCCTTTTGGGCGTTAAACGCCCAACCAGGTACCCTGGCTGGCGTTTAAACGCCAGTCTGTCCTTCTTCACTGGGCGTTTTGAACGCCAGCTTTTTCTGTATAGTTCCTCTGCAGTATGTTCTGAATCTTCAATTCTTTGTATTATTGACTTGAAAAGACACTAATAAAAAATATTTTTGGATTTTTAATAATAATGAAAAATCAAAATGCAACTAAAATCAAATAACAATGCATGCAAGATACCAAACTTAGCAGTTTGAATAGTACTGACACTAACAACATGAGAATGCATATGAGACACACAAAAACACTCAAGTCAATAGAATTCAAAGATCAAAACACGAAAATCATCAAGAATTACTTGAAGATCCTTAAGACACATGAATGAATGCATGCAAATGACACCAAACTTAAGATGAGACACTAGACTCAGACAAGAAATTTTTTGGTTTTTATGATTTTTTTTTATTTTTTTTTTGTGTTTTTCGAAAATTAAGTGGAAAAAGATATCAAAATTCTTAATGAGAATTCCAGGAATCAGTGCAATGCTAGTCTAAGACTCCGGTCCAGGAATTAGACATGGCTTCACAGCCAGCCAAGCTTTCAAAGAAAGCTTCGGTCCAAAACACTAGACATGGCCAATGGCCAGCCAAGCCTTAGCAAATCATTGCTCCAAAAGCAAGATTGATGAAAATCAACAAGCTCTTGTGATGATAAGTTGAAACCTCGGTCCAATGAGATTAGACATGGCTTCTCAGCCAGCCAGACTTCAATAAATCATCATGAAACTCTAGAATTCATCTTCAAGAATTTCGAAAAAAAAATACCTAATCTAAGCAACAAGATGAACCGTCAGTTGTCCAAACCAAAACAATCCCGGGCAATAACGCCAAAAACTTGGTGTTGTTGCCGGATCTTGGCACTGATGTTACCAAAAGCTTGCTCAAAACTTGAACAATCCCCGGCAACGGCGCCAAAAACTTGGTGCTGTTGCCGGATTTTGGCACTGATGTTACCAAAAGCTTGCTCAAAACTTGAACAATCCCCGGCAACGGCGCCAAAAACTTGGTGCACGAAATTGTGATCAATACTTTTCAATACACAAAACAATCCCCGGTAATGGCTCCAAAGACTTGGTGCTCAATACCATGGCATAAACACAACTTCGCACAACTAACCAGCAAGTGCACTGGGTCGTCCAAGTAATAAACCTTACGCGAGTAA
>NC_029775.3:21499766-21501495 GCF_000817695.3 Arachis duranensis
ACAGTACATGATAAGGAAGTAGATCAGGATGTCTATAGATTATTACTGTTTCCATTTGCTGTAAAAGATCAAGCTAAGAGGTGGTTAAATAACCAGCCTAAGAACAGCATAAAAACATGGAAACAGCTGTCAGAAAAATTCCTGAATCACTATTTCCCTCCAAAACGGATGACACAGCTAAGGCTAAGCATCCAAGGCTTCAAACAAGGAGATAATGAATCCATTTATGATGCCTGGGAGAGAAACAGAGAGATGCTAAGAAAATGCCCCTCTGAAATGTTTTCAGAATGGGTGCAATTAGACATCTTCTACTATGGGCTTATAGAAAAAGCTCAGATTTCTCTAGACCACTCAGCTGGTGGATCTATACATATGAGAAAAATGATTGAAGAAGCTCAGGAGCTTATTGATACAGTTGCCAGAAATCAACATCTGTACCTAAGCAGTGAATCTTCCATGAAAGAAGAAGCTAAAACAATAACTGCAGAACTCAGTCCAGTGGATCAGGCTAATGAATTCAATCAGCAATTAGATTTTCTAACTCAGCAGCAAGCCGAATTCAAGGAAATATTACAGGAAACAAGAATGGCTAACAGGAATATGGAAGTACAATTAAAGCAGACAGAAAAGCAACTGTCAAAACAAATAGCAGAAGAATGCCAAGCAGTTCAATTAAGAAGTGGGAAAACATTAAATACCTCAATTCAAAGCAGCAGGAAACCAAGAAATGAACAAATGGCTACTCAAAATCCCTCTGAGGATAGTCAGAGCCCAGAGAGGAATAAAGCTGGCGCTGAACGCCCAGACCATGCTCATTCCTGGGGTTCAACGCCAGAAACAAGCATGAATCCGGCGTTGAACGCCCAAAGGGAGCATGGTTCTGGCGTTCAAACGCCAGTAACAAACAAGGAAGCAGCGTCTAACGCCACTCCAGCTTCCACCTCTGGCATTCAAATGCCAGTGGGGGATCAGTCACATACAAGTGCTGATGACAACCCTTCTAAAAAGGCTTTCCAACCCACTTCTGTAGGTAATAAACCTGCAGCAACCAAGGTTGAGGAATACAAAGCCAAAATGCCTTATCCTCAAAAACTCCGCCAAGCGGAACAGGATAAGCAATTTGCCCGCTTTGCAGACTATCTCAGGACTCTTGAAATAAAGATTCCGTTTGCAGAAGCACTTGAGCAAATACCCTCTTATGCTAAGTTCATGAAAGAGATCTTAAGTCATAAGAAGGATTGGAGGGAAACTGAAAAAGTTTACCTCACTGAAGAATGCAGTGCAATCATTTTGAAAAGCTTACCTGAGAAGCTTAAAGATCCTGGGAGCTTTATGATACCATGTACATTAGAGGGTACTTGTACCAAGCAAGCTTTATGTGATCTTGGAGCAAGTATCAACCTAATACCTGCATCTACTATCAGAAAGCTTGGTTTAACTGAAGAAATCAAACCAACCAGGATATGTCTTCAACTTGCTGATGGCTCCATTAAATACCCATCAGGCGTGATTGAGGACATGATTGTCAAGGTTGGGCCATTTGCCTTCCCTACTGACTTTGTGGTGCTGGAAATGGAGGAGCACAAGAGTGCAACTCTCATTCTAGGAAGACCTTTCATAGCAACTGGACGAACCCTCATTGACGTTCAAAAAGGAGAAGTGACCCTGAGAGTCAATGAGGACGAGTTTAAGTTGAATGTTGTCAAAGCTATGCAGCATCCAGACACCC
>NC_029775.3:21505487-21505654 GCF_000817695.3 Arachis duranensis
CAGACACCCCAAATGACTGCATGAGTGTTGATATTATTGACTCTCTGGTAAGAGAGGTCAATATGGCTGAGAGTCTCGACTCAAAGCTAGAGGACATATTTAAAGATGTTCAGCCTGACCTGGAGGAATCAGAGAGAATAGTAGAACCTCTGAAAATCCCTCAGGAA
>NC_029775.3:21505813-21506129 GCF_000817695.3 Arachis duranensis
AAAGCACTAATTCAAGTGCTAAGGACACACAAGATAGCTCTTGGGTGGTCCATCAGTGATCTTAAGGGCATTAGTCCAGCCAGATGCATGCACAAGATCTTACTGGAGGGTGACGCCAAGCCAGTGGTCCAACCACAAAGGCGGCTGAACCCAGCCATGAAGGAAGTGGTGCAAAAGGAGGTCACTAAGTTACTAGAGGCTGGGATTATTTATCCTATTTCTGACAGCCCCTGGGTGAGCCCTGTCCAAGTCGTCCCTAAGAAAGGAGGCATGACAGTGGTTCATAATGAAAAAAATGAACTGGTTCCTACAAGAA
>NC_029775.3:21506202-21509717 GCF_000817695.3 Arachis duranensis
AAGGCTCAATACAGCCACCAGAAATGATCATTTTCCTTTACCATTCATAGACCAGATGCTAGAAAGACTAGCAGGTCATGAATAATACTGCTTCCTGGATGGATATTCAGGTTATAATCAAATTGCAGTAGATCCTCAGGATCAGGAGAAAACGGCATTCACCTGTCCATCTGGAGTATTTGCATACAGAAGGATGCCATTTGGCCTGTGCAATACACCTGCAACCTTTCAGAGGTGCATGCTCTCCATTTTTTCTGATATGGTGGAGAAATTCTTGAAGTATTCATGGATGACTTTTCTATCTTTAGGGACTCATTTGACTCCTGCCTTGACCATCTGGTCCTAGTTCTCAAATGATGCCAAAACACAAACCTAGTTTTAAATTGGAAAAAATGCCACTTCATGGTGACCGATGAGCGAATATTTTATATGCTTTTTGGCTTCACTTTCATATAGTTTTTAGTAGTTTTTGTTTAGTTTTTATTGAGTTTTTATAGGTTTTAATGTTAAATTCACATTTTTAGATTCTACTATGAGTTTTTGTGTTTTTGTACAATTTCAGGTATTTTCTAGCTGAAATTGAGGAGCTGGAGCAGAAGTCTGATTCATAGACAAAGAAAGCACTGTAGATGCTGTCCGGATCTGACCTCCTTGCACTCGGAAGAGTTTTTCTGGATCTTCAAAAGTCCAAATGTAGCGCTCTCAATGGCTATGCAAATCTGACTTTTAGAGCTTTCCAGTAATGTATAATACTCCATACTTTTCTTCGGAGTAGAAGGCCCAAAATTGGCGTCCAATGCCAGCTTCCTGCCCTCTTTCTAGGCATCCAGCGCCCAAAGAGTAGAGACCAGCCTCCAAACGCCCAAAGAGGACCCTCTATCTGGCGTTCCACGCCCAAGAGACCTCACAGCACATGAATCTCATCAAAGCTCAGTCCAAACACTCACCAAGTAGGCCCCAGAAGTAGATTTTAGCACTAAATAGACTATTTTACACTTACTAGTCATTTGTTTAGTATTTAAGGGATTAAATTATTTTATTCGACCCTTTAATCATAACATCATTCTTCTTTACTGTGCATTGATTACCACCTTTCCCGCTCTCTTCCTTGCTGGATCCCCTAGCTTTACTTGTTACTTTCCTTTTTCCCCTTTCAGGATGGCCACCAAGAGGGTAAAGAGAGAGTGTTTGTACTGGCCTCCAATGTGGCTTCTACTGGCCTACTCTCTATAAAGATTCCCGAGTGTTTGTGCTTAATTGTGACAGTTGCCAAAGATCTGGTAATTTGCCTCACAGTTATGCCATGCCTCAACAAGGGATCTTGGAGATTGAGTTGTTTGATGTATGGGGTATTGACTTCATAGGGCCTTTCCCACCATCTTACTCAAACACTTATATTCTGGTGGCAGTGGATTATGTATCCAAATGGGTGGAAGCTATTGCAACACCCACTAATGATACTAAGATAGTGCTGAAATTCCTCCAAAAATATATCTTCAGCAGATTTGGTGTCCCTAGAGTACTAATTAGTGATGGGGGCAGTCATTTCTGCAATAAACAGCTTTACTCTGCTTTGGTTCGTTATGGAGTTAGCCACAGGGTAGCTACTCCATATCACCCACAGACTAATGGGCAAGCTGAAGTCTCAAATAGAGAACTCAAAACAATCCTGGAACGGACTGTAATTAACCGTAGAAGGGATTGGGCAAGGAGCTTGGATGATGCTCTGTGGGCATACAGAACAGCATTCAAGACCCCTATAGGGACCTCTCCATACCAGCTTGTGTATGGAAAGGCATGTCACTTGCCAGTGGAACTGGAACACAAGGCCTACTGGGCAACCAGATTCCTAAACCTTGATGCCAAATTAGCTGGAGAAAAACGATTGCTTCAGTTGAATGAGCTAGAGGAATTTAGACTCAATGCTTTCGAGAATGCAAAAATTTACAAAGAGAAAGCAAAAAGATGGCATGATAAGAAATTGTCATCCAGAGTCTTTGAGCCGGGGCAGAAAGTTCTGCTATTCAATTCCAGGCTCAAATTATTTCCCGGGAAATTAAAATCCCGGTGGAGAGGTCCATACGTGATTACAAGCGTATCACCATATGGATACATAGAGCTTCAGGATAATGAATCCAACAAAAAGTTCATTGTTAATGGACAGAGAATTAAACATTATCTTGAAAGTAACTTCGAGCAAGAATGCTCGAAACTGAGACTTGATTAGAGCTCACTGTCCAGCTAAGGACAATAAAGAAGCGCTTGCTGGGAGGCAACCCAGCCAATCACAAAATTTTATTTTATTCATTTTGATTAATTAAATTGATTTTTACAGGTATATGTCAAAGTATCTTCAAGGTAAAATAGCAATTGATTGGATTCATAGAGTTACAAGGGAATTTGGAAGCTCACTCGCATGAAAAAGCCAGTAAGAAACATTTTGGGCGTTGAACGCCCAAAAGAAGCACCCACTGGGCGTTCAACGCCAGTAAGGGTAGCCATCTGAGCGTTAAACGCCAGAAAGGAGCATCTTCTGGGCGTTAAACGCCAGAAAGAAGCACCTTCTGGGCGTTTAACGCCAGATTGACAGCATCCTGGGCGTTCAGAAAAATGCCCAGTGACAAAGGACTTCCTGGCGTTCAACGCCAGAAAGATGCATCAGCTGGGCGTTGAACGCCCAGGAGAAGCAACATTAGGGCGTTAAACGCCCAAAACATGCAGCGTCTGGGCGTTTAACGCCAGGATGGTGGGGAGGAGGTAAAATTCGTTTCCCTTTACAAATTTTCTAATTTTTTATGTTTCAATTCATGATTTCTTGCATAAACATGTTTCAAATTATCATCCCTCAATTCAAATTAGTTTTCTAAAAATCCTAATTTCTAAAATCCCTTTTTCAAAAATATCAAATGTATCTTAATTCATAAACACAAATTTTTTTTTTCTAATCCAAATCTTTTTCAAATCTCTTTCAACTCATCATATCTTTTGGATTTCGAAATTGCCTCTCCTTCTATTTCTCTCCTTTCCTTTCTTTTGCTTGAGGACAAGCAAACCTCTAAGTTTGGTGTGATTTGCCATGATCACTGAGCTAAAACTCATTAAGATTATGGCACCTAAGGGAACAGGAAGAGCAAGGATGTGAACTTAAGGGAGCTGGAGCGTCAGAAATTAATTCTTGAAGGCACCCCACAGACTAGAGGAACATCCACTTCCCAAAATACAGGTTGTTGAGTTCTAATTCTAGCTTTAACTCTGTGATAGTATTATTATAGGATTTTACCTTAGAAGTTATATAGGAGTAGTAGTAATTAGCATATCTATTTTGGTTTTATTTCCAATTAAGTTATAACTTATTTTTCTCATCATCATCAAACATGAATAAAATAGTAGATTTGTAGAATAAAGAGGCAATTTAATTTTTTCGAGTTCTTAATAAGGAAAATTCTAATTATTTATATGTGGTGGCAATACTTTTTGTCTTCTGAATGAATGCTTGAACAGTGCATATTTTTGAT
>NC_029775.3:21510622-21511174 GCF_000817695.3 Arachis duranensis
CTGGATTTTCTGGAGCTATAGGAGTCCAATTGGCGCGCTCTCAACGGCTTTGGAAAGTAGACATCCAGAGCTTTCCAGCAATATATAATAGTCCATACTTTGCGCTAAGATAGATGACGTAACTTGGCGTTGAATGCCAAGTACACGCTGCTGTTTGGAGTTAAACGCCAGAAACACGTCATGATCCGGAGTTAAACGCCCAAAACACGTCATAACTTGGAGTTCAACTCCAAGAAAAGCCTCTACTCGTGGATAGCTTTAGTCTCAGCCCCAGCACATACCAAGTGGGCCCCATAAGTGGATTTCTGCACCAATTATCTTAGTTTACTCATATTCTGTAAACCTAGGTTACTAGTTTACTATTTAAACAACTTTTAGAGAATTATTTGGTACCTCATGACATTTTCATATCTGAATTACATACTTTTTGACGGCATGAGTCTCTAAACTCCATTGTTGGGGGTGAGGAGTTCTGCAGCGTCTCGATGAATTAATACAATTCCTTTATTTTCCATTCAAACACGCTTGTTCTTATCTAAGATGTTCATTCGC
>NC_029775.3:21511721-21517295 GCF_000817695.3 Arachis duranensis
TAAGCTTGAGCACGGCTTACCATCCTCAAACAGATGGTCAATCTGAGAGGACGATCCAAACACTAGAGGATATGTTGAGAGCTTGTGTTTTGGACCAACCGGCGAGTTGGGATCGGTATATGCCATTGGTGGAGTTTGCATACAATAATAGTTATCATGCGAGCATCGGAGTGGCTCCGTATGAGGCCTTGTATGGGAGGAAATGTCAATCTCCGCTATGTTGGTATGAAGCTGGAGAGAAAAGCTTGTTGGGGCCGAAAATGATAGCTGAGACTACTGAACAGGTCAAGAAAATCCGAGATAGGATACTTACGGCGCAGAGTCGTCAAAAGAGTTACGCCGATCAAAGGCGAAAGCCCTTAGAATTTGAGGAAGGGGACCATGTCTTCCTTAAGGTTACTCC
This sequence comes from Arachis duranensis, assembly GCF_000817695.3. Classification (NCBI taxonomy): domain Eukaryota; kingdom Viridiplantae; phylum Streptophyta; class Magnoliopsida; order Fabales; family Fabaceae; genus Arachis; species Arachis duranensis. Next base: position 21,512,125 of record NC_029775.3, read on the forward strand.
GACCACGGGAGTAGGTAGGGCGATTAAAACAAAGAAGTTGAATCCTCGATACATTGGTCCATTTCAAATCCTGGAGAGGATTGGACCGGTGGCGTATCGGATGGCTCTACCACCTTATCTTTCGAACCTGCACGACGTGTTTCACGTGTCACAGCTTCGGAAGTACACTCCTGATGCTAGCCATGTGTTAGAACCTGAGTCGGTTCAGTTAAGGGAAGATTTGACGCTTCCAGTGGCTCCAGTCAGAATTGATGATACTAGTATCAAACGGTTGCGTGAAAAAAAGGTTTCATTAGTCAAAGTGGCATGGAGTCGAGGCGGTGTTGAGGAACACACTTGGGAACTTGAGTCGGAGATGCGAACGGAGTATCCGCATTTATTCTCAGGTAATTGCATTTGAATTTTGTGGGCAAAATTCCCAATTAGGTGGGTAGAATGTAAAACCCGGTTAATTAACGGCTAATTAACCCATAAATGAGAATTTATTCTAGAAAGCCTAAAATGTGATTTTTATGGCTAAATGTAATAGAGGAGATTGAGACGAGAATTTTGGTACCAATTTTATGGAATTCGGACCAAGATTGGACCGAACGGGCCAAACCGGGCCAACCGGACCCAAAGTGGGCCCTTGGCCCAACATAACTAAACCAAAACCCTAGTTTTCAGCACTCTCTCTCCTCACAATACACTCAAACACGCTGAAATGGTGGAGAGGAAGGGAAGAACACTCTCTCAACTTCTTTCTCTCACTTGATCTTCAAACCACCATAACTTTTGATCTAGAGCTCCGATTGCCGCTCCGTTTACGGCCACGCGTTCACCGCGGAGAGCTCTACAAAACCCATACGATTAATCTTGAGATAAGCCACGTTTTGCTCTTCGAAATTCCAGCCTTATTTTCGAGTTTTATGAGCAAAAATGTTGAGATTTTGGGCTCTTTGCCAACTCTGTTGAAGGAGAAGGTTAATCTTGTCTCCTTGGACCTTGGGTGTGGTAAGATTCTCAACCCTAGTGTAATTTTGTTGTTTTATGATGTTTGGGTTTTGAGATGTTGTGTATGGATATGATGGTTGTGGCTTAGGTTGTGTATGTGTGGATATTGGAGCTTGATTGGTGATTTTGAAAAGCTTGGAGAGGGTTTGGTGGTGAAAAATCTGTTCTTGGAGGTTTTGAGGCCTTGAGAGCTTGTGGATAAGTGGTTTGGAAGTGCTCCGATTGAGCTTGGGAAATCAGCTAAGGTATGGTTTCGGTTTCCCGTATCTAATATGTAATGTGGTAGGAAATACTTAGGCTAGAGGCCCTAAGATAGGCATTGAATTGTTGATGTTGTTGAATGGTTGAAATATATGATGTGGTCATATATGTGAGGATGATTATTGATGCATCGGTAATATGATGTATGAGAAATATGCATGTTGTGATATATGCTTGATGATTGGTTATGGTTGAATTATGGGTTGAACCATGTTGGTGGTGAGTATGATATTAATTGTGTACAATAATGATTTATTGGAATTGGTGTTGTTGAGAATTGGCATGAGGAATAGTATATGATATGTCAATATGTTTAAGTTTGAGCCACTTGGGTGAAGTGGGTTAAAATGATGAGATAGTGATTTTGTAAATTGTGGTAATGTGTCAATGTGTGAGTTGAGGAGGCTTGATGTTGAATTTGATATATTTTGATTGATTTCAAAGAAAAGGGATGAAATTGGTATGTTTGATTGATTTTGAAGAGTTGAAAATGGCTTGTTTTGAAAATGGCATATTGTGGTTTTATATGAAAATATGGTTTTTGGGCATACTTTGGTGGGACATAACTTGGACTACGGATCTCCGTTTTGTGCCAAATCTGTTTAGAAATGAAATTGGATCCGGGAAGTCCATGCCGTTCGAAGAACGGGTGAAAAACGATTTAAAATGAGAAAGTTATGCCCGTCGGAAGATTGGGGTTTAAATCTGTGGATTCTGCAGCTTTTAACTTAGAAAAATTTTTAGCAGAATGACCCCTTGCGCGTGGGCGCACCTGGCACGTACGCGCCGATCTTCCAGAAAGCGCCATCCACGCGTGCGCGTGATGTGCGCGGGCGCGCCGATTGTGCTGCACCCAATGCCCAGCCATTTTCCAGAGAGTTATGCCAGGATTGTGCCAGTGTTGTGCCTGGGGCACGAGAACACCCACGCGTACGCGTGGTTGACGCGTGCGCGTCGATTGGCAAATTTTTAATCCACGCGTTAGCGTGCATGACGCTTGCGCATTGATGAGTTTTTGAGGCCATCCACGCGTGCGCGTGGAGTGCGCGTACGCGTGGCCCTGTTTTCATCCCAACGTTGATTTTTGAGTTTTAAAAGCCAAATCTCATACTTCTAAGCCTCCGATCTCACCATTTATGTCTTAAATCATTAGGACATGCCTAGCTATTAAAAAGGGGCTAGTGAATGAGGTAACTTACGAGTGAAGCAAGGGAAAAATGAATGATCAATGAGGATCAAAGATGATTATGTGAGATGCGGAGGATGGTGGTGGAAGTGCTTGTTATGCCATGGGCCGAAAGGCTGTAATTGTTAATGAACGGCTGGTTATGGATTTAACCGTGAGCCGGGTGGCTGGTTATGGATTTAACCGTGAGCCAGAATGGCTGTGTATGATATGGATATTGGCTGGTTCTGGACTGAACCGTGAGCTGGATGGCTGATATGGATGTTGATCCATGGATGAGAATTCATGCATGTTTATGCTGAACTATTGATAATTGTGATTTGCACTTTCACTATCTGAGATACGAGTTTCCCTGGGTAGTAGCAGTGGCTAGCCACCACATGCTCCAGGTTGAGACTTGATACTCTGTTGACCCTATGTCGTAAGTGTGGCCGGGCACTGTGAAAGACCCGGATGAGCTCGCCCCCGTATATATTCACCAGTGAGGGTGATGGATATAGATCATGATTATGATCAAGTTTATAACGAGTATAACTCGAGTTGGGGATGCGTGACAGAGGGACAGTCCAATGGTTAGCGACCAGGACTTGTCGGGTTGGCTCTATAACTGACAAGATGATATCATCAGCCACTAGGGACAGGCATTCATCATATGCATACTATGTGAATTGTTTGAGATTGCCTACTTGACTGCATACTATTTGCTAATTATCTAACTGCCTTAATTGTTCCTATTTGTATATTTCTTGTTTGATATAACTGTGTTTGCTACATTATATCCTGCTGGTGGTTGGGAGGTTTGAAGGAATTGGAAAGGGAAGTATTAGTTAGACTGAAGAATCTTTAGTCAGATGCCCTTATATGGTTTAGCTGGTTTATAAGCTTTGATATTACCTGGAGGAAGTACTAGGATTGCCTTTGGCTTTCCTCTATTATTATGTATTATATATGTGGAAGCTGTTACCATGCTGGGGACCTCTGGTTCTCACCCATGCGGATTTTTGGTTTTCAGATGCAGGACGTGAGGTTTCCCGCTGAGGCATGCTGGAGACTTCTAGATTTGCGAAGATCCTTTGTTCTCGGGACTATGTTTTGGTTTATATGTTTTGCTTAGATACTTTTATCTCCATTAAATAATACAAACTGTGATGACTCCTCTTATGGGAGATTTCGGAGAATAGGTTTTATGTATTGGTGTCCCTTTGGGTTTCCTTTGGGGTTTTTCTTATTTTTATCATATGTATATATTGCTATGCTCGGACCGGTTATCTTCGTAGCCGGATCTTGAGTCTTGATATTCCTGTTTTTGACACTCCTTTGTATATATATAATCTCGCGTTGGTTTATCCTTGTTCGTTACGTTATCGATCGGAGTGTTGCGCTTTTGAGTTGCGATTTTTTTTGTTTACCCCTTTTTCTACAAAGGCTCCTAGTTATAATCAAGCATTCATACTACTATACGTACTAAATTTTTATTTTAGAGGTCGTAATACCTTCCCATCTCTGAATTATGACTTAAGCATAAGACTCTGTATGGTAGGGTGTTACAATCCAAATAGTGTGTTCACTCTCCTTACTTCAATTTCTGGCTGTTTGCCCTTTTTAAATAAGAGTAAAACTTCCAAAACTTGATCTTAGTTGAAAATCTTTGACTTTGTTCTTCTTTTCCAAAATTCAGAGTAGAAATGCAAACAAGAGATGGGACAACAATGCTGATTAGAGTTGGCTTGAATCCTTACCTAGCTGCTTCTCAATATGTGAGCATCTTGTCTATCTTTTCCTAGTGAATTTGCACTTAAATTGTTGAGTTTAATAAAGAATTAATTATATTTTAGCCACTATAGATGCTACTTTGAGTCTTTTGCAATTTTGTTTATTTTAGGTAGCATTCAGCTGGATTTGATGGAGTTTCTGCAACACAAGAAGCAAAGGAGATGGCTGCGAGGAGTGACGCGCACGCGTGCCTGACGCGTGCGCATGAATTGGAGGTATCCATGGCGATGCGTGCGCGTGACCGACGCGTACGCGTGATTTGAAGATTTGCTCAGTGATGCGTACGCATGACCGACGCGTCCGGGTGACTCGCAAAAAAGACCATCGACGCGTACGCGTCACTAACGCGTATGCGTGACATGCGCCATGTGCAGAAAACACAGAAACCGCTGGGGGTGATTTCTGGGCCCCATTTTAGCACCCAAGTTAGGCGCGGATCCAGTGAAGTCAAGTGGTCCCCACATTATAAGACGCGGAGTAGTTAGTTAATTCTGATTTAAATTCAAATTTGATTTTAAAATAGGAAAAGATATTATCTTAATTTTAAATATTAGATTTCAAATTAATTAGGATTAGTTATAAAAAGGGGAGACTTCTCTTCTATTAGGTAGATTCCAAAAGGGGGATTCTGGTGTGCGAAATTGTGATCACTACTTTTCACAACTCAAATAATCCCTAGTAATGGCCCCAAAAACTTGGTGCTCAATACCATGGCATAAACACAACTTTGCACAACTAACCAGCAAGTGCACTGGGTCGTCCAAGTAATAAACCTTACGCGAGTAAGGGTCGATCCCACGGAGATTGTTGGTATGAAGCAAGCTATGGTCACCTTGTAAATCTTAGTCAGGCAGACTCAAATGGTTATGGGTGATATATGAATAAAACATAAAGATAAAGATAGAGATACTTATGTATATCATTGGTGAGAGCTTCAGATAAGCGTATGAAGATGCTT
>NC_029775.3:21517718-21518493 GCF_000817695.3 Arachis duranensis
GAATTGAATAGAAGAACAATAGTAATTGCATTAATACTCGAGGTACAGCAGAGCTCCACACCTTAATCTATGGTGTATAGAAACTCCACCGTTGAAAATACATAAGAACAAGGTCTAGGCATGGCCGAATGGCCATCCTCCCAAATTGATCAAAAGATCTAAAGATCAAAAGATTCCAAAGATCAGAAGATTAAAATACAATAGTAAAAGGTCCTACTTATAGAGAACTAGTAGCCTAGGGTGTACAGAGATAAATAAATGACATAAAAATCTACTTCCGGGCCCACTTGGTGTGTGCTTGGGCTGAGCAATGAAGCATTTTCGTGTAGAGACTTCTCTTGGAGTTAAACGCCAGCTTTTGTGCCAGTTTGGGCGTTTAACTCCCATTTTGGTGCCAGTTCCGGCGTTTAACGCTGGGAAATCTAAAGGTGACTTTGAACGCCGGTTTGGGCCATCAAATCTTGGGCAAAGTATGGACTATCATATATTGCTGGAAATCCCAGGATGTCTACTTTCCAACTCCGTTGAGAGCGCGCCAATTGGGCTTCTGTAGCTCCAGAAAATCCACTTCGAGTGCAGGGAGGTCAGAATCCAACAACATCTGCAGTCCTTTTCAGTCTCCGAATCAGATTTTTGCTCAGGTCCCTCAATTTCAGCCAGAAAATATCTGAAATCACAGAAAAATACACAAACTCATAGTAAAGTCCAGAAAAGTGAATTTTAACTAAAAACTAATAAAAATATACTAAAAACTAACTAGATCATACCAAAAACA
>NC_029775.3:21518736-21518819 GCF_000817695.3 Arachis duranensis
TTCCTCCGAACAGTTTTGGCATCTCACTTTATCCTTTGAAATTCAGAATGATTGGCTTCTTTAGGAACTCAGAATCCAGATAG
>NC_029775.3:21519027-21520115 GCF_000817695.3 Arachis duranensis
ATAAAAACAGTTTTCATTTAAGAAAGGTGATGGATTCATAGGACATTCATAACTTTAAGGCATAGACACTAAGACACTAATGATCATAAGACACAAACATGGACAAACATAAGCATAAAAATTCGAAAAACAAGAAAATAAAGAACAAGGAGATTAAAGAACGGGTCCACCTTAGTGATGGCGGCTTGTTCTTCCTCTTGAAGGTTTAATGGAGTGCTTGAGCTCCTCAATGTCTCTTCCTTGTCTTTGTTGCTCCTCTCTCATGATTCTTTGATCTTCTCTAATTTCATGGAGGAGGATGGAATGTTCTTGGTGCTCCACCCTTAGTTGTCCCATGTTGGAACTTAATTCTCCTAGGGAGGTGTTAAGTTGCTCCCAATAGTCTTGTGGAGGAAAGTGCATCCCTTGAGGTATCTCAGGGATCTCATGATGAGATGGGTCTCTTGTTTGCTACATCCTTTTCTTAGTGATGGGCTTGTCCTCATCAATGAGGATGTCTCCTTCTCTGTCAACTCCTACTGAATAACAGAGGTGACAAATGAGATGAGGAAAGGCTAACCTTGCCAAGGTGGAGGACTTGTCCGCCACCCTATAGAGTTCTTGGGCTATAACCTCATGAACTTCTACTTCTTCTCCAATCATGATGCTATGAATCATGATAGCCCGATCTATGGTAACTTCGGACCGGTTGCTAGTGGGAATGATTGAGCGTTGGATGAACTCCAACCATCCTCTAGCCACAGGTTTGAGGTCATGCCTTCTCAATTGAACCGGCTTCCTTCTTGAATTTCTCTTCCATTGGGCGCCCTCTTCACAAATGTCAGTGAGGACTTGGTCCAACCTTTGATCAAAGTTGACCCTTCTTGTGTAAGGATGTTCATCTCCTTGCATCATGGGCAAGTTGAATGCCACCCTCACATTTTCCGGACTAAAATCTAAGTATTTCCCCCAAACCATTATAAGCCAATTCTTTGGGTTCGGGTTCACACTTTGATCATGGCTCTTGGTGATCCATGCATTGGCATAGAACTCTTGAACCATTAAGATTCCGACTTGTTGAATGGGGTTGGTAAGAACTTCCCAACCTC
>NC_029775.3:21520442-21520735 GCF_000817695.3 Arachis duranensis
TAAGAAAGAAGAGAGTAGAAGAAGAAGAAATGGAGGAGAGGGAGATGGCTTTGTGGTTCGGCCAAAAGGGGAAGAAGTAGTGTTTAGGGTGTGTGAAAATGAAGGAGTGAAGATGGGTTTATATAGGGGGAAGAGGGGGGTAGGGTTCGGCCATTATGGGTGGGTTTGGGAGGGAAAGTGGTTTGAATTTGAATGGTGAGGTAGGTGGGGTATTATGAAGGATGGATGTGAGTGGTGAAGAGAAAGATGGGATTTGATAGGTGAAGGGTTTTTTGGGGAAGAGGTGTTGAGGT
>NC_029775.3:21520974-21521536 GCF_000817695.3 Arachis duranensis
TCTGGCGTTTAACGCCAGTCTGGTGCCCCTTTCTGGCGTTAAACACCCAGAATGGTGCCAGACTGGGCGTTAAACGCCCAACTGCTAGCCTTACTGGCGTTTAAATGCCAGTAACATCTTCCTCCAGGGTGTGCTGTTTTTCTTTCTGTTTTTCATTCTGTTTTTGCTTTTTCAATTGTTTTTGTGACTTCTCATGATCATCAACCTACAAAAAACATAAAATAACAAAGGGAAATAGATAAAATATAGTAAGATTGGGTTGCCTCCCAACAAGCGCTTCTTTAATGTCAATAGCTTGACAGAGGGCTCTCATGGAGCCTCACAGATACTCAGAGCAATGTTGGAACCTCCCAACACCAAACTTAGAGTTTGAATGTGGGGGTTCAACACCAAACTTAGAATTTGGTTGTGGCCTCCCAACACCAAACTTAGAGTTTGACTGTGGGGGCTCTGTTTGACTCTGTTTTGAGAGAAGCTCTTCATGCTTCCTCTCCATGATGACAGAGGGATATCCTTGGGCCTTAAACACCAAGGATTCTTCATTCACTTGAATGATCAACTC
>NC_029775.3:21522428-21549054 GCF_000817695.3 Arachis duranensis
AACTCCTTTCTTCTGATTTGTCCCATTGTTCACAGGATTCCTTTCAGAAGTGTACATGAATTGGTTATTTGCAACCATTTCAATTAGCTCTTGAGCTTCTGCAGGCGTCTTCTTCAAATGAAGAGATCCTCCAGCAGAGCTATCCAGTGACATCTTGGACAGTTCAGAGAGACCATCATAGAAAATACCTATGATGCTCCATTCAGAAAGCATGTCAGAGGGACACTTTCTGATCAGTTGTTTGTATCTTTCCAAGCTTCATAGAGGGATTCTCCATCCTTCTGTCTGAAGGTTTGGACTTTCACTCTAAGCTTACTCAATTTTTGAGGTGGAAAGAACTTTGCCAAGAAGGCATTGACTAGCTTTTCCCAAGAGTTCAGGCTGTCTTTAGGTTGTAGGTCCAACCATATTCTAGCTTTGTCTCTTACAGCAAAATCGAATAGCATAAGTCTGTAGACCTCAGGGTCAACCCCATTAGTCTTGACAGTGTCACAGATTTGCAAGAATTCAGCTAAAAACTGATGAGGATCTTCCAATGGAAGTCCATGGAACTTGCAATTCTGTTGCATTAGAGAAACTAATTGAGGCTTAAGCTCAAAGTTGTTTGCTCCAATGGCAGGGATAGAGATGCTTCTCCCATAGAAATCGGGAGTAGGTGCAGTAAAGTCACCCAGCACCTTCCTTGCATTGTTGTTGTTTTCGGCTGCCATGGGTTCTTCTTCCTTGAAGATTTCTGTTAGGTCCTCTACAGAGAGTTGTGCCTTAGCTTCTCTTAGCTTTCGCTTCAAGGTCCTTTCAGGTTCAGGGTCAGCTTCAACAAGAATGCCTTTGTCTTTGTTCCTGCTCATATGAAAGAGAAGAGAACAAGAAAATATAGAATCCTCTATGTCACAGTATAGAGATTCCTTGAGGTGTCAAAAAAGAAGAAAAATAGAAGGAAGAAGGAGAACAATTCGAACTTAGTCAGATAGAGTTCGAATTGTGCATTGAGGAGGAGTGGTACTCCATAAATAGAAGGATGTGAGAAGAGAGGAAGAAATTTTCGAAAATTAGATTAAAAAGATTTTAAAAAACATTTTGAAAAACTTTTAATTGATTTTCGAAAGTCAAGAGTGGGAAAGAAATCAAGTAATTTTTGAAAAAGATTTTGAAATTAGAAGTTAAAAAGATATGATTGAAAACTATTTTGAAAAAGATGTGATTAAAAAGATATGATTGAAAAGATATGATTTGAAAACAATTTTAAAAAGATTTGATTTTAAAAATTAATGACTTGCCTAACAAGAAAAGATATGATTTAAACATTAAACCTTTCTCAACAGAAAAGGCAACATACTAGAATTGTTCAATCAAATCATTAATTGTTAGCAAGTATCTTTGAAAAAGGAAAGAAATTGATTTTGAAAAAGATTTGATTGAAAAGATATGATTTGATTTTGAAAAATTTTGAAAACTTGAAAAAAAATTGATTCGAAAACAAAATCCTCCCTCTTGTGCCATCCTGGCGTTAAACGCCCAGAATGGTGCACATTCTGGCGTTTAACGCCCAATGCACTACCTTTTTGGGCGTTAAACGCCCAACTAGGCACCCTGGCTGGCGTTTAAACGCCAGTCTGTCCTTCTTCACTGGGCGTTTTGAACGCCCAGCTTTTTCTGTGAAATTTCTCTGTATTATGACTTAAGCATAAGACTCTGTATGGTAGGGTGTTACAATCCAAATAGTGTGTTCACTCTCCTTACTTCAATTTCTGGCTGTTTGCCCTTTTTAAATAAGAGTAAAACTTCCAAAACTTGATCTTAGTTGAACATCTTTGACTTTGTTCTTTTTTTCCAAAATTCAGAGTAGAAATGCAAACAAGAGATGGGACAACAATGCTGATTAGAGTTGGCTTGAATCCTTACCTAGCTGCTTCTCAATACGTGAGAATCTTGTCTATCTTTTCCTAGTGAATTTGCACTTAAATTGTTGAGTTTAATAAAGAATTAATTATATTTTAGCCACTATAGATGCTACTTTGAGTCTTTTGCAATTTTGTTTATTTTAGGTAGCATTCGGCTGGATTTGATGAAGTTTCTGCAACACAAGAAGCAAAGGAGATGGCTGCGAGGAGTGACGCGCACGCGTGCCTGACGCGTGCGCATGAATTGGAGGTATCCATGGCGACGTGTGCGCGTGACCGACGCGTACGCGTGATTTGAAGATTTGCTCAGTGATGCGTACGCATGACCGACGCGTCCGGGTGACTCGCAGAAAAGACCATCGATGCGTACGCGTGACTGACGCGTACGCGTGACATGCGCCATGTGCAGAAAACACAGAAACCGCTGGGGGTGATTTCTGGGCCCCATTTTAGCACCCAAGTTAGGCGCGGATCCAGTGAAGTCAAGTGGTCCCCACATTATAAGACGCGGAGTAGTTAGTTAATTCTGATTTAAATTCAAATTTGATTTTAAAATAGGAAAAGATATTATCTTAATTTTAAATATTAGATTTCAAATTAATTAGGATTAGTTATAAAAAGGGGAGACTTCTCTTCTATTAGGTAGATTCCAAAAGGGGGATTCTGGTGTGCGAAATTGTGATCACTACTTTTCACAACTCAAATAATCCCTAGTAATGGCCCCAAAAACTTGGTGCTCAATACCATGGCATAAACACAACTTTGCACAACTAACCAGCAAGTGCACTGGGTCGTCCAAGTAATAAACCTTACGCGAGTAAGGGTCGATCCCACGGAGATTGTTGGCATGAAGCAAGCTATGGTCACCTTGTAAATCTTAGTCAGGCAGACTCAAATGGTTATGGGTGATATATGAATAAAACATAAAGATAAAGATAGAGATACTTATGTATATCATTGGTGAGAGCTTCAGATAAGCGTATGAAGATGCTTTCCCTTCCGTCTCTTCGTGAGTTTGAAGCTCGTCACAGTCATTCAATCATTGAATCTTACTCAGAATACCACAGACAAGGTTTAGACCTTCCAGATTCTCTTGAATGTCGCCATTAGTTCTAGCTTATACCACGAAGATTTCGGTTAAAGAATCCAAGAGATAAACATTAGAGCCTTGTTTGCTTGTAGAACAGAAGTGGTTGTCAGTCACTTGTTCATAAGTGAGAATGATGATGAACGTCACATAATCATCACATTCATCATGTTCTTGGGTACGAATGAATATCTTGGAATAAGAACAAGCTGAATTGAATAGAAGGGGCCCACTTGGTGTGTGCTTGGGCTGAGCATTGAAGCATTATCATGTAGAGACTTCTCTTGGAGTTAAACGCCAGCTTTTGTGCCAGTTTGGGCGTTTAACTCCCATTTTGGTGCCAGTTCCGGCGTTTAACGCTGGGAAATCTAAAGGTGACTTTGAACGCCGGTTTGGGCCATCAAAATTTGGTGAAAGTATGGACTATCATATATTGCTGGAAAGCTCAGGATGTCTACTTTCCAACGCCGTTGAGAGCGCCCCAATTGGGCTTCTGTAGCTCCAGAAAATCCACTTTGAGTGCAGGGAGGTCAGAATCCAACAGCATCTGCAGTCCTTTTCAGTCTCCGAATCAGATTTTTGCTCAGGTCCCTCAATTTCAGCCAGAAAATACCTGAAATCACAGAAAAACACACAAACTCATAGTAAAGTCCAGAAAAGTGAATTTTAACTAAAAACTAATAAAAATATACTAAAAACTCAACTAAAACTACTAAAAACATACTAAAAACAATGCCAAAAAGCGTACAAATTATCCGCTCATCAGATTCCATCAGGGAATTCTATACAAATTTACATTCTGCATTCCATGAGCAACTAATCCTCCATTGTTAAGGTTAGGAGCTCTGTCTATTTGTATGGATTGATTTTATTGCTTTTTCTATTTTAATTTATGTATGGATTTATAATTTAAGAATTGTTTTCGCTTTTATTTTATGAATTTGGGTGGAACGGAAGTATGACCCTCTTTCTATTTGAGTTCTTGTAAAACTTGGAAAAACTCTTTACTTGAACAACAGCTTGAAAACATATTCTCCTAAATTTTAATTATCTGGATTTAACGGGATACGTGACATATAATCCTTTTATTTTTGGATAATTAGAGTTTTTGTGGCATATAAACTGGAATTTGATCATGTAGCTTCTAATTGGAATTAATTGACCAAGGAATTGGCAGTTAATGAATTTTAGAGGAGACTAGAAAGGTCTAAGGAATTAGGGTCTAGTCACATATAATTTTCCATAAATTAAATCCTACATAATTAAAATAGTTAATAAGAAAAGTTAATCCGGAAAAATAGATAACTCTGAAGCCTTAACAGTTTTCTCCATATTTTATTCCCAACTTATTTATTTGTCTATCCTTTTTATATTTTGAGTTCGAATTTAAACCTTTTGAATATCTCAACCCTTTTCTGCTTGCCTAACTAAGCTTATCACTCAATAACTGTTGCTTAATCCATCAATCCCCGTGGGATCGACCCTTACTCACGTAAGGTATTACTTGGTATGACCCACTTGCCGGTTACTCAATAACCGGTTAATAGTGTGGTTTGTAAAATACCACATCACTTCTCTTCATTTCTTTTTCTTTTGGATTTAAGAATCTGAACCATTAATATATTCTTTGGTCCTAAGTTTTAATTGTGACCTTTGATTTACAACAGAGATACACAATTTTTGTTTTATTTATCTTACCCAAAAGGTGTATGCAGAAGGAAGGTAGCTTCAATAAGTTAAAAGGGTAGCACAAAAATGAAAATGTTATTCTGATTTTTCTTTTGATTCAATATTTGATTTGATTATTACTTTTGGAACTAGCATTTGAATTTTCTTCCTTTTTACTCTTTGTTTCTTGGATTTGGTGATTGCCTTTTTTATTTTTGATGAAACCCTAAAAGCTTCCCTTTCTTTGCTTGCTTTTAAAACTTTTTACCCTTGATTTAAGGTCATTCACATGAGTAACAATTAGAAGAAAGAAGATTAGAATATTTGATTGGAGTGTTTGGCATATTGAACATCCGTTAGAGAAGAGAATGAGTGTTGGCATTTGTAATTGGACTTGTTGTTGGTTTTCTACACAAAACACACACATCACAAACATTTTTTGGGCTTTTAACCCAAAGATATAACGTTGGTCATTATCAAATTATTGTTTTTTTTTTCAAATTCAACAATCTCTCTCTTAATGACAAACATTATAAAATAAAATAAATTGAAATTAAAAGAAGTGAGAGGAGTTTCATAATACTTCCCTTTGATGATTCAACTTTAAGTTGATCTTCCCCTTTTTTTCATTTAGTTGACTCCCCCTGAATGTGTGCTTTCTCAACCTCTGATTATTATTAAAACAACCATCTATGTGCAAAAACTATAACCAATGGTTATACCTATCTTCAACAGTTATACATTAACAACAATCAAACCACTCCCTGAAAACATTGAACCAGTATATTCAAAATAAACTATCAAGCCTCAAAAATCCACAATGCAGCTTCAAACAATCAAACAACCATAAAGTGCAGTATTAAGCATCACCAATCAGCATCAAACATATAATTTATTTTTTATTTTTACTCTCCTTTTTGTCATCGAAAAAGTAAAATATGCCCTGCACAAAATGTTTTTGTTAAGCATAAAAGTTCAGTAGTTCAAAGTGAAATCTTTCAAATCAAAATTACAATCATCCAGATAAAAGTAGAGTATATAAAAAGATCATCACAGAAATAGTTTTAAGCAGCAACAATAGAGATAATAGACTAGACATCAGATCCCTCATCCTCAGTCTTCAAGATCTTTTCATCTTCTTGATCAGATTGCATTGGTTCATCTTTCAAGGAATTAATGTACTTAACAAGCACTTCAACTCGGCTTTGAAACTTTGTCAAGAAATTTTTATTTTGAATTGCCAATTTTCTTGTTTGCTTGCTCGAGTTGATAAGATGTTTGGTCAAATTCACAAATTCTTGGAGAACATCTTTTACGATGCTATTGACTAAATACTTGTTGGAGGAGGATATGCCAGCAAGGCAGCAACCGAGGATGGAGGGATGCTTTCATCTTCTTCTTCTTCCATGACAATGTCTTTTGCAGCCATAATTCCTTTTTTCTTAGATTGTTTTACTGCACTGCTACCTTTCAGAAAAGAAGTTCTATTCTATTATTTCTCATCAGTTAAATCAACACAAAAATATTAAAAAAAATAGGTTAAAAATATACCATATGGTAAGGAAACATTTTTGTCACCGTGGATGCAATCGTACATGTAACACATCATCAAGTATGCAAAAGAGATTTCAGCTTTGTTGAGAATGGCATATAGAACAAAGGTGTCGCAGAGAGTAACTCTTTGATAAGAATCACTTTGAGGCAAGAGAATAAGAGTGATGATTCGGTGCAACTGGGGTCTAACAGGACCTAGAGACCGGTGATTTGGAGTAACACCATCCATGAGAGAAATGTTCACACATATATTCGCCAAAACATCTTTCTGTGAAATGCCAATATCATTATCTCACTTACCTGAGATGTAAGCATTTACACCTAGGTCATAAAAATCTAGGGCTTTCCTGATTGAATCTTTGTTTAAATAAATTTCGCTACCCTTTACATATGAATAAACAATTTTTTCATGATAGTACATGTTAGCATAGAACTCTCGAACTAATTTAAGGTAAATTGATTTTTGAATTTTAAAAAGGTTTTTTCAGTTTAGATAAACAATATTTTCAACAAAGTTCAAATATTTTTTAACCAATACATCTAAATCAGCTAAATATGTGAACATAAGGACGATTAGCTACAACAACCTTATGAAATTTGAAGTTCATGCTTTTTAATCTTCTGCACAAAACACACACATCACAAACAATTTTAAGACTTTTATCCCAAAGTTATAATATTAGTCATTATAAAAGTATTGTTTTTATTTTCTCAAACTCAACACCTTCCTTATCTCCTCCCAGACAACTTTGTTATTAATAGCATTCTCCTTATTTCCACTTAGGTTGTGAACGTTATTCACACTTTGCTTTTTATCCTTCTCTTTTCCAGCCTCAAAATTCCTGTCTTGAATTGAAAAATTCCTGTCTTGAATTGAAAGATTAGCAAAATTTTGGAATAAGCACATCAAAATTAGTTTTTCAAATGTGTTCTCTTTATCTTCGGTTTTTTACTTTGAGTTAGAATTTACATTCTCTTTATCTAAAATTCTAGTTAGCAAGACAAAAAGAATTTTAATAACAAGATAATTTTTAAAAGTATCAAAATTACAAGGTTCATTGCATTTTATTATGTTTATGTTACCATAATTACAAGATTTTATAAAGTGTTGTTAAAATTAAAGTAATATTTTTTATTATTTAATAATATTTTTTATAAAATATTATTAAATAAAATATTATTAAAATATAAAAATATATTATTTATTGGCATATTTGTATTGGATATTTAATAGCAACAAGCATCGCATACCTCTCTGTCCCCAGCTGAATCACATTCAAACAAAAACAAAAAGTTTATTCTTACGATTTCCGCTCCAATCAAATTATCAATCGCTATATATATATATATTCCCGACGATGATGTTATTCTTGATTTTCTTGTAAGTTATGTTATTGCATACTTTTGCTTAATTAGCAAATGCTCCAATTTCAAGAGATTATATATCATTGTAAACATCAAATTTTATATGAATAAATAAAACATAATAAAAAAAATCTTGAATTTAATTAAAATTGTATTATTAGATACTTATAAAAAATAAAAATGAAAAATAAATTATATATTTCTTTAATTGAAATGAAATAAAAAGTAAGTCGTGCATTTAAATTGAAAATAAAATTAAAGAGTAAAGTATCGTTTTTGTCCCTAACGTTTGGGATAAGTTTTAAAATTGTTCCTAATATTTCAAAATTGATTCAATGTTGTCCTGCCGTTAGGGATTCGTTAACAGAATTAACGGCGGGACAAAATTGAGACGATTTTGAAACGTTATGGACTAAAATAGGACGAAAACGTTGGGGACAAAAACAATACATAGAAATAAATTTTAATTTTATCCTTCAATAATATCAACTTTTACTGTACATAGTATTCAATTATTTTTTAATGACATCTAAGTATATTATACTTAATCATATTACTTTCATTCTAAATAAATTAATTTTTTTTTATAATTTTACTCTTAAAGATTTTTAGTTATCATGTAATGTTTGTAGAATGACTAGTATATAAACTTGTAAAAAAAAAAATAATATATATATATATAATAAAATATAAATTATACCTTTTGTCTCTCTAATGTATCAAAATTTTTTAAAATTATAAAAAAAATTATTTAAAATGAAAGTAATGTAATTAAGTGTAATTTACTTAGATATAATTATATTGAAAATAAAAGTAATGTAATTAAGTGTAATTTATTTTGATGTAATTAAAAAATAATTGAATACTATGTACAGTAAAAGATTGATATTATTGAAAGATAAAATTAAATTAAAATTTATTTTTATGTATTGTTTTTGTCTCCAACGTTTTTGTCCTGTTTAAGTCTCTAACGTTTTAAAATCGTCTCAATTTTGTCCTGCCATCAATTCTGTTAACGGATCTCTAACGGCAGGATAATATTGAGTCAATTTTGAAACGTTAGAGACTTAAATAAGACGATTGAAACGTTAGGGACAACTTTAGAACTTATTCCAAACGTTAGAGACAAAAACGATACTTTACTCAAAGTTAAATCATTTTAGTACTCATATTTTAGGAATGAAAGTCACAAAAAATACTTTAGGACTGAAACTAATATAAATAAATATAATTATTCATTGAGAAAGCTAGGTGCCACAACATTAGAGATGACAAAAAAAATCTCAAAAACAGGTATTTGCAGAAATGATCTGAGATAGAAGGATAAATGAAGACCCACAAATCTTCACCGGGATAAAATCTGTCTTCGCGGATAAATACAACAGAGACAAAAGTAAAAATACTATATGAAAATATGCTAAATGTCTGCAAAGATAAATTTATTAAAATGTCTTCATTTATTGAGGTAAATTATATTATTTTATATATTAGAAATTATTTTTATTTTATTTTAATATGTATGTTAAATTATATTACAATTGCGTTTGAATTGTGTTACATTATATATTGAATAATATTATACCATAAAAATACATAGATAATTAGATATCTCTGCAGGTATCCATTTTTTTCACAAAGACAATTAATCGGGAATCCATAATAAAATTCGAACCGAAACAAGGAGCAATGAGATGGGAGACACCAGATTTTTTCCATCTTCCATCTTCGTATCTGTAACTTGAATAGGCATTTGTAAATAGAAATTAGGAATGCCAACTGGCATAGTTAATCGGTTAGAGATTATAGCTAATCAGTTAAGTTAATGACTCTTTTATTTTTTTCCCTTTAGTTTGTATATAAACAGAATGTCAAAACAAGGGAAATAACTAATTGAACATTTTTCACATCAACATCACTTTGAGTTCAATTCCCGTTCCTTTCTCTCACTCTTTCTCATCACATACTCTCACATCTTGCTTCACCATGGATGAAGCTTGATTCCTCATCTCCAATCTCTTCGCCCTCTGTTCTTGGACTTGCACGATAGAGTTTGATGAGAGCATGATCCTCTCTTTGACGCGTTTCCACATGGTGCGGTGAGCGTGGAAGGGAGGTAACCGCTCCGATCAACGAGACCAAGAATAGAAGATTTGAATCTGGCAACCAAACAGATTCTTGAATTCGTCAATTGTGTTCTTGAATTTCATTTCCTTTCATTTTCCCCCTGGTAACCGCTCCGATTTCTTTCATCTCGAAAGATCCCCTTCTCATTTTCTTCAATCCCTAAACTGCAATGGATAACACTCAACCGTTGAATCCCAATGTGATGGATGCTCAATCAATTGCGAATTTTTTGAAACAAATGTCAGCAATTCAAGCTCAGATGGCGAGAAATTCAGTCAATTCATGGCAAGATCCAGCGAGCCCTTACTTTCTCCATCCGAGCGAAAGTCCTGGTAATCCTCTCATTCCAGTTATTTTAACTGCAAGTAATTACAGTGCTTGGAGCAGAGCCATGTTGTTGGCCTTGAAGTCAAAGAATAAGCTCAAGTTCATTGATGGATCAATCACAAGGCCGAATGAAAACGATGCGCTTTTTGAAGCTTGGGAGAAATGCAACACTTACTTAGTGTCATGGATAACGCTATCATTGAGTCCTGAAATTTCAGCGAGCGTGATTTGGAATAATAACGCCTCAGATATTTGGAAGGAACTGAGGAATAGATATTATCATGGTGATAAGTTTCGGGTGGCAGAATTGCAGGAAGAACTATTTCAATTGAAACAGGGAGACGCTACTGTTACAGCTTATTACACAAAGCTGAAATCTCTTTGGGAGGATTTGAACAATTTCAGACCCATTCCTGATTGCGTAAATTGTACTTCTGTGTGCTCATGTGGGTTGAATATAATCAGAGAGCATAGGCAAGAGGATTGCACCACCAGGTTTTTAAGAGGACTGAATGACCAATACGCTAATGTCAGATCCCAACTAATGCTGATGAATCCCACACCTGACATTGATGCTGCCTTCTCCATGTTAACACAGCAGGAACGACAATTCAATGAATGCAATGAATCCAAGGTTTTCTTTAACAGATCCATGCAATCGAACAATGAAAGCAACCGAGGGAGAGGCAGAGGGAGAGGTAGACACCAGGCTCCTGGCAGAGGACGAGGAAGCAGAGTGCAATGTACATTCTGTGACAAGACCGGCCACACTATTGAGACATGCTATAAAAAGCATGGTTTGCCGCCTCACTTGAGGCAAAGGCAAATCAGTAGCGTCAACTACATTGCTGCTGAAGCACCTGCTGAGAAGAGACTTGATGATCTCAGCCAATGCAGCCTAAGCAACAGTCAGAAGGAAGTTGGTGATTCTACAAGTTATGAACTCTCTTCACACCAAAAGGATGCAATTCTGCAATTTCTCAAAGGACAGGAGGCTCAGCAACAACCTCAAGTCACAAATCAGGTTCAATCCACCACAAACAATACTCCATTGATTCAAGGTAACACTGTCATTTTAAAATACAGTAGCAACATTTCAACCTTTGTTACTGCTAAATCTCACCTCTGGGTAATAGACACAGGGGCAACTGATCATGTCACTTTTAATTTGGACGATTTTCAATCATATCAAGAAATCAGTCCCATGATTGTTAAAATGCCTGATGGTAGCCATACGACTAGTAGCATCATTGGCACCATAAGGTTTTCTAATCAATTATACCTTTCAAATGTGCTTTTCATTCCAAACTTCGATTTCAAATTAATTTCTGTGTCAAAATTAACCAGCAAGTTGAAGTGCAAAATGCTCATAGATGACAACTTATGTGAGATACAGGACCAAGCTACTTTGAAGAGGATTGGAGTAGCTAAATGTGCTGATGGTCTCTATACATTGGATAAGCAATTTTTCTGTTCTGCAGCTCACAAAACTGATTTCACACACACTTCCAGGCACCCATCACTTACATTCACAGCAGCTGTCACTACTGATGACAATTCTGCAGCTTACACACATATCATAAATGCCTTATGGCATACTAGATTAGGTCACATTCCACAGCATAGACTACAAATAATGCATAAAACTCATCCCTTCATCAATTGTAATGAACAAATAAATCCATGTAACTCTTGCCATTTAGCAAAGCAAAAGCGATTACCATTTTCATATAGTACTTCTGAATCTCTTAGCTGTTTTGATTTGTTGCATCTTGACATTTGGGGTCCTATATCAACACCTTCCATTCATGGACACAAGTATTTTTTGACCATTGTGGATGACAAGAGTCGATACACTTGGATACATTGCATGAAAGCCAAGTCTGAAGCGTCTGACCTTGTTAAGAATTTCATTGCAATGGTTAAAACCCAATTTAACAAAACTGTAAAATGCGTGCGAACTGATAATGGCCCTGAATTTCTCTTAAAATCATTCTATGCATCTCATGGCATCTTGCATCACACATCTTGTGTTGAAACCCCCCAGCAAAATGGTATCGTGGAGCGAAAACACCAACACGTGTTAGAGGTGGCAAGAGCTATACTATTTCACTCATCCATGCCAAAATGTTTTTGGAATTTTTCTGTCAAACATGCTGTGCATCTAATCAATATCCAACCAAGTGAATTTCTCAAAAACAGTTCTCCTTTCAACATCCTTTTTAATAAAATACCAGATTTAAGCAATTTAAAGGTATTTGGATGTTTAGCATATGCATCAACCCTTACTAATGGCAGAACAAAATTGGATCCGAGAGCCAAGAAATGTGCTTTTTTGGGCTTCAAGGAAGGGACAAAGGGATTCACTCTTATAGATTTGCAATCCAAAAATATATTTACATCTAGAAATGTTATTTTCTATGAAAACCACTTTCCATACTCAACTTCAGAATCTGATTCAACCGATAACCCAAAAATATCAAATGCTGAACTTATCCAACATTCACAAAAATCACAGCTCTTTCGACATAATTTTGACGATCCTTTTACCGATGACACATATAACACAGACAACTCATTCATGCATTCATCACACAACACATCCAATTCATCTCATCATATACATCATAATGCACCTATTGCAGATCACACATTAATACAACAAGATTCATCATAATACATCTCTGCACCTGTCACTGCTTCACAAGCCACATCACATTCTACTAATCCTCATGCATCACCTGCACCTAACTTCACCTCACGTGTTGTTAGAAGATCTGCCAGGATTAGAAAAGTACCAAATTATCTCAATGACTATCAATGCCACATAAATACCACTGCTACCAATTCTCTTTGCAGGCATCCTATGTCACAGGTCATCTCTTATGATGCACTTAGTACAAAACATCGAGCGTTCTCTTTGGCCATTTCTTCAAATATTGTTCCTAGTGACTATGAGCAAGCTGTTGTTCACCCTTGCTGGAAAAAAGCCATACAATGTGAACTGGAGGCACTGGAGAGAAATCATACTTGGAAAATCACCACACTCCCATCTGGCAAGAGAGCCATCGGTTGCAAGTGGGTGTTCCGAATCAAATATCATCCTGATGGGACCATTGAACGCCACAAGGCCAGACTAGTCGCAAAGGGCTTCACACAAATTGAAGGAGTTGATTTCATAGACACCTTCAGCCCTGTTGTTCGAATGTCAACCTTAAGAGTTGTGTTGGCTTTGGCCGCAGCAAAGAAGTGGCACATCAAGCAGTTGGATGTAAACACTGCCTTCTTACATGGAGAGTTGAACGAAGAAGTATACATGAAGCTACCCCCTGGACTGCAGCAACCAGGATTAAGCCCGAAGTCAGTGTGCAGGCTTGAGAAGTCCTTGTATGGTTTAAGACAAGCAAGCAGGCAATGGAACTTAAAGTTGACTGAAACCTTAAAATCCGCTGGTTTTATCAAATCAGAATCTGATCACTCTTTGTACACCAAACTCACCACTCATGGCGTCACTATTATTATGGTATACGTAGATGATTTGGTACTCACAGGAGATGACCTTGCTGCAATTGAGTCTATCAAGCAACTGCTGGATCAGAAGTTCAAAATCAAAGACTTGGGGGATGTAAAGTACTTTTTGGGTATGGAGGTCGCTAGATCTTCGAAGGGCGTTCATCTATGCCAACGCAAGTATGCCATGGATATTCTCAAAGACTTTGGATTCTTAGAGTGCAAATCAGTAAGCACACCTATGGATTACACCACTGCTTCAAAGTTATCTAGGGAGAGTGGGACTCCACTGGAAGACAAAACTGGATACAGACAGTTAATTGGCAGGCTTTTGTACCTGACCAACACCAGACCAGACATTGCCTATGCTATGGGAAGGCTCAGTCAGTTCATCGATTATCCCACTGATATTCATATGCAAGCAGCTTATCGTGTCTTAAAATATTTGAAAGGTTGTCCGGCTGTTGGCCTTCTCTTCTTGGCAGATAATGATCTCACTCTTACCGGATTCTCAGATGCAGATTGGGCAACTTGTGCTGACTCTCGCCGGTCAATCACTGGTCACTGCTTTTATCTTGGTAAGTCGCTGATTAGTTGGAAGAGCAAGAAGCAGAGCACAGTCGCACGATCCTCCTCTGAAGCCGAGTATCGGGCACTGGCGCTTGCAACTTGCCAAGCACAGTGGCTCTCCTACATAATGAAGGATATTGGACTCCCCCTCACGAAACCAATTACACTCTTCTGTGATAACAGATCCGCCATTCACATCGCCACCAACCCAATTTTCCATGAACGAACGAAACATATCGAAGTCGACTGTCACACTGCCAGGAATCAACATCTTTCAGGCCTCACTCACCTGATGCCAGTCTCGTCCTCTAACCAACTCGCCGATTTCCTCACTAAAGCTCTGGCTCCAGCACCCTTCAACAGCAACATTGCCAAACTAGAACTTCTGGATATTTATAGTCCTAGTTTGCGGGAGGCTGTAACTTGAATAGGCATTTGTAAATAGAAATTAGGAATGCCAACTGGCATAGTTAATCAGTTAGAGATTATAGCTAATCAGTTAAGTTAATGACTCTTTTATTTTTTTCCCTTTAGTTTGTATATAAACAGAATGTCAAAACAAGGGAAATAACTAATTGAACATTTTTCACATCAACATCACTTTGAGTTCAATTCCCGTTCCTTTCTCTCACTCTTTCTCATCACATACTCTCACATCTTGCTTCACCATGGATGAAGCTTGATTCCTCATCTCCAATCTCTTCGCCCTCTGTTCTTGGACTTGCACGATAGAGTTTGATGAGAGCATGACCCTCTCTTTGACGCGTTTCCACAGTATCATTATTACCTTGACCCACATTAGTACGAGGACAAAGAAATTTAAAGGCAAGTACCACCTTCCTTCTCCCTTTCTTTTAGTTATACTGTTTTTTTTTTAATTGTTTCATTTGTTTTATTTGTTTCATTTGTTTTATTTATCTTTTATTGATTTTCACGAATGTATCTATCTTGCTTCTATTATTTTTCTAGTTGTAAATACTCATTTTATCACTTATGTTGTTATGTATGTGAATATCTTTTTTAAATATTTTTTTGGGGTAGTTATGTATATAATTTACTCGAAAGTAAACCATTTTATAATGGGTATGTTAGAGAAATGGATAATCTTTATTTTTTTTAACGCTTAAAAGAATAAAATGCGATTTTTTATCTTTAATTTTGTAAGTGGGATCAAAAATAAATAAAAGAGAGAATAATAAAAAATGAGATTAAACATAATCTTTTTTTTCAAGGAAAATGATCCACTTCCGTATATTAGAGTAAAAGCTTAACGGCTAGACCGCTAGAGTGAATGAACAAAGGAATTAAAGGAACAAGAAAAAAGAATAGAACTGAATGAGTAAAATTGCATTTACTTAAATATATTGATTAATGATTACTATACAGTATACACTGATGCTACTAGGTATATATAGCAGAGGAATATAAGGCTGAGTCAAAAACTAAGTCACAGCTGAAGCCTAACTAACTTTGCCGCCAAAACTAACTAATCACTATGCTAACCTTTATCATTACAACTCAAATCCCTAACATATAGTAACATTAAATTTCCTCAATTCTCTAGCTATACATAACAAAACTCCCAAATTCAAATTCTAAAAAAAAAATTTATAAAATTAAAAAGACTTTTTTCCTTTTTTTTAATCAAAATTAGTTACAATTCCTATTTTTTTTTATATTTTCATCGTAATAGATTGTGACATTCATTTTTTATTTTACAACGGTTTTTAGATCCAAATAGCAATTTTATTCTCATAATTTAATCACCACTGAGTTCCATTGCTACCATCACTACTAGCTTTTCAATCTCACTCCAAATCATTGCCCTCGACAACTTAATCACAAATTAGGTTAATGTACTCTGTTTTACATATGTAAATTATTTTCATTTTTATAATTTTAATGAATAAAATAGTTTTTATAAGTAATAAATATGAGCCAAATTAATTCATTAATTAACTATTTTGACTTACAAATACTTAAAATTATTAAGTTAACTTAGGTTTATAATTATTATCTACATACATAAATTATTTGAACACATTTACCCTATGAAAATTAAAATGAAGCAGGTATTTACGCAAAGGGACCATTAACCTTCTGAAATTGGTTCTTTTTTGTTTGTCTAAGAAAAAAAAAAGTAATTACCCAAGTCCTTAAATAGCATTTGAAAGAGAGAAGAAACTGAGAAACTGAGATTGAAATAAATTTCAGTATTGTGTTTGGTATAAAGTGAGAGACAAAAATTGAAATAAGAGTGAAACTCTAATTTAATTTGCATAAAAGATAAAGTTAAAGTTAATTAATTAAAATAGGGGTATTTTAAGTATAAAATATTATTAAAATTTCAGCCTCTGTCCTAAAAAATTTTAATCCTTTGTGTTTCCATTTTTTGAAGGTATTAAAATATTAAAATTTTAGAGACAAAGACTGAAATTTTAGTATCAGTCTCTAGACCAACAAACATAATACTGAATCTTAGTCTCACAGTCTCTTATCTTTTATTCTAAAGCATCTCTCAAGGGCATTTGTTTGCTATTTAGCCATAGCACATTGATATTTCTTCCTAGGGTATATCTAAAACTTGGTGGCAACCAAATCTTAATACAAAACAACCTAACGTTGCAGAATGAGGGTTTTGTCTCATAATAGCTCCACCCACAAATTATGGCAAGGTTTCTGAAAGCACAGTTGTAAACCCAAGAGGTTGTTACAACTATAAGACTTTCAGATAGAGATCCTTAATTGAGACACTTGCAATCAAAATAAGAGTAACGATCAATTTGGAACCACTCCGGTGCACACCATAGTTAACTCGGCTTAGTTCTTGTGTTTATGCATAAATGGATATTCCCATGAAGACATCTTCATGTGAAGATAATATTGCGAATTATTATATAGTTTGACATGTTTAATAGTTCGTAATGTCATTTTCATGTGAAGTAATGTCATTTTCATGTGAAGATGTCTTAATGAAAATATCTACATTATGCATATTAAAGCAAATTAGGAATAATCTTATAAAAACTGTACATTGTTTCTTGAATGTTTATCGATTAGTGGCAATGAGTGACTCTTATATTTGACGGAAAAAAATGTTGGAGATTGAACTGTGTTTTAATTTTTTTTAGGGAGTAAAATAGCTCATTTTAAAAGTCAATTTTAAAATTTTTGGAGACTGATTTGGGTAATTATTCTATCGAAAATTGAACTGAAATTGATTTGTCTAATGAAATAAAACTTTAAGAATATTTGTGTGTATTATTTTTTTTTAGAGATTAAAATGTCCATTTTTTATTTTTGGAGATTGATTTGAATAATTATTCAAAAAAAAAAGCAAAGAAAAAAAGAGGGAGTAAGTGATATTGGTGAGATCTTCTCTAAGAATTACAGTGTCTATCCCAAAGTTGACGCCACTCGATATATTTTACATCTTGTTTCAAAGAATGCTTGGCCATAGCATTTACCACCCAGTTCGCCAATTTTTGAACCAATCTGATTTCAGTTGTCCAATTCCATTGAAGGACCCAGGGGCGGAGCTAGATAAAATATTAGAGGGGGCCAAAAATATTTATCCAATAAACTAAGACTAAAATAAAATTTTAAGGGGGGCTAAACTAAAATTTACATATAATTTACATGTAAAAAATTAAAATTAGGGGGGCCATCGCCCCCCTTTCCCACCACCTAGCTTCGCCCCTGGAAGGACCTCATTAATTTTATAAACCAAATCTAAATTCATCTTCGATATTCAAGATTCTAGAATCTCTTGATATAAAAAAGATATCCAGATTATTTGTTTCAAATAATTTCACAGAAATCACATTCCCAAACTAAAATAGCAAACACCTCACAACGAAGCACAGAAATATATGGAAGAACACTCGTACAACCCTTCACCCAATTTCCCATAGCATCACAAATAAGGCTGCCAAAGCTGGCAAAAAGACTATTAGAAGAAACACTGGCATCACAGTTTACTTTCACTGAATTGAGAGGCAGAGACAACCAAACATTCAAAAAGAAAGAGGGAGTTATTGTCATATGAACAGAATAAATTTTTGAAAAAAATGATAAATAGGTCTTGACATTTGTCCCGTAAATATTTTCGTTTTTGACTATTTGAAAATATTTTTAAGTCACTGATTTCTTTAAAAGTTGGACATATGAATTATTTCGTTCATATAGGTCCGTCAAACCCAATAAAAAAAGTAGAATAAACACTCAATCCAGTCCTTATCCATTTTTACGAAGGACAAAGCGATTTCTGTCCAAAAAAAGGATATTTCGACCTTCAACCTTTTTATTTTAGGACAATACGATCCCTCTGTTAAGAAACTTATTTAAATAATAATAAAAATTAGTTTTGTGGGAATTTTATTTGTATTTTGTGGGGTTTTAAACATTCACAAAATTATTTTCAATAATATAGCTAATTACTACCACTACCTTCTTCATTATCATTATTATCACTCCTACTTCTATTATTTTTATTGATTTATCATCATCATTATCTCCTCTACCGTCATCATTACTAATACCAATATTATCAACATTAAATTTTTTTTTCATTTCTTATTCGATGTTATTTTTTTCTTTTAAAATGTATTTGTACTACAATTATTACTTTTTTGTGGCATCATTTTCATTGATAGTTTTTCTTCACTTAACCACTATTGGTGAAGGAATTTTTCAAAAACAAACTTATTAATAGTTTGTGGAGGTTTAAAACCCCCACAAATTACAAATAAAACTCTCACAAAATTAATTTTTATTATTATTTAAATAATTTTTTAAACAGAGGGATCGTATTGTACCAAAATAAAAAGGGTGAGGATCGAAGTGTCCTTTTTTTTGGACAAGAATCGCTTTATCTTTCGTGAAAATGGACAAGGATTGAATTGGATGTTTACTAAAAAAAATATGCCGTAACTCTCGTTGTGTTGACATGACCGTTATGAATACACATGTGGAAGGAAAGTTTTTAAAATGAGTCCGATAAACCCCCCGCTTCAAAATGCCGTTTGATTAGCAACCCTTTCTTTTTTGGTTGTATCTTTCTTTTTGTTTTTTCTATGGATAACCATACAAGAAGAAGAAGCATATTTTCAAGATTAATATATTTCCATGATGGTGGTGGTGACGAAGGAGTGGAAGAGATGATGATGTAGTAGGGCAGAGGAGGAGGAGGGTCGTGTCTGGTTTTGACCTTTAATCTGAAACCTTGGCTTCATTGGACCACTGACCTCCATAAACGTTACGTTAATGCTGCCACTCAACTCGGTGATGCCACCAGTGAGTCACTCTCATTTTCACTCATTTCTTCTTTTTTTTTTTTAATTCTTACTTTTTTGCGGTTTTAGGAATAAGGACCGAGCTTCAAGCTTTGAAATTTTATGTAATTGCTAACTAATGAATAATGATGACTATGCCTTTGACAATCAAATGTGTGTGAGAGGTAGTTATGATTTAAATGAAAATGAAAGTTTTCCCAATTTTTGTACAAATTTTTTGATACCTTTAATTTTTTAAACTTTGAATATAAAAATTTTCTTGGGTTGAACAATTTTTGTGTATTTTTCTTGGCAAGGCATAATAAAATATTGGTTTAATTACTTTGTTGGTCTCTATAGTTTCGCCCAAAATTTTAATTAGATCCCTATGCTTTTTTCTTTTAATTGAGTCCTTGCAACAAATTTTTTTTTTAATTGAGTTCCTACACTTTTTTTTATTTGAGTCTCTACACCAATTTTTTTTAGTTGGATCCCTATACAATTAAGCCAATTACTACCAAGAGGGACCTAGTTAAAAAAAATTTGGTACAGGGACCTAATTAAAAAGAAAAAAAGTATAGAGACCTAATTGAAAATTTCGTAAAACTATAGAAACCAACAGAATAATTAAACCTAAAATATTTGGTTAAGATTGGACTTTTGTTTATGGAATTCTTCGATACATTGCAAAAATAAGGTTTAGTAAGTAATAAAAAAAAGATTTTGAAAAGGGAAAATATGGTGTTTTAATAATTACTGATTGTTTGTAATAATCTAAATTTAACTTACTCGTTGAATAATTATGAAATGAATGCTAGCTTCATATCCTCTAGTGCTAGTGCTATTTCTGCCCCCAAAATATCAGAAACTTTTTTCCTTTTTTTATAATAAAAATTAGTTACAATTCCTATTTTTTTATATTTTCATCGTAATAGATTGTGACATTCATTTTTTATTTTACAACGGTTTTTAGATCCAAATAGCAATTTTATTCTCATATTTTAATCACCACTGAGTTCCATTGCTACCATCACTACTAGCTTTTCAATCTCACTCCAAATCATTGCCCTCGACAACTTAATCACAAATTAGGTTAATGTACTCTGTTTTACATATGTAAATTATTTTCATTTTTATAATTTTAATGAATAAAATAGTTTTTATAAGTAATAAATATGAGCCAAATCAATTCATTAATTAACTATTTTGACTTACAAATACTTAAAATTATTAAGTTAACTTAGGTTTATAATTATTATCTACATACATAAATTATTTGAACACATTTACCCTATGAAAATTAAAATGAAGCAGGTATTTACGCAAAGGGACCATTAACCTTCTGAAATTGGTTCTTTTTTGTTTGTCTAAGAAAAAAAAAAGTAATTACCCAAGTCCTTAAATAGCATTTGAAAGAGAGAAGAAACTGAGAAACTGAGATTGAAATAAATTTCAGTATTGTGTTTGGTATAAAGTGAGAGACAAAAATTGAAATAAGAGTGAAACTCTAATTTAATTTGCATAAAAGATAAAGTTAAAGTTAATTAATTAAAATAGGGGTATTTTAAGTATAAAATATTATTAAAATTTCAGCCTCTGTCCTAAAAAATTTTAATCCTTTGTGTTTCCATTTTTTGAAGGTATTAAAATATTAAAATTTTAGAGACAAAGACTGAAATTTTAGTATCAGTCTCTAGACCAACAAACATAATACTGAATCTTAGTCTCACAGTCTCTTATCTTTTATTCTAAAGCATCTCTCAAGGGCATTTGTTTGCTATTTAGCCATAGCACATTGATATTTCTTCCTAGGGTATATCTAAAACTTGGTGGCAACCAAATCTTAATACAAAACAACCTAACGTTGCAGAATGAGGGTTTTGTCTCATAATAGCTCCACCCACAAATTATGGCAAGGTTTCTGAAAGCACAGTTGTAAACCCAAGAGGTTGTTACAACTATAAGACTTTCAGATAGAGATCCTTAATTGAGACACTTGCAATCAAAATAAGAGTAACGATCAATTTGGAACCACTCCGGTGCACACCATAGTTAACTCGGCTTAGTTCTTGTGTTTATGCATAAATGGATATTCCCATGAAGACATCTTCATGTGAAGATAATATTGCGAATTATTATATAGTTTGACATGTTTAATAGTTCGTAATGTCATTTTCATGTGAAGTAATGTCATTTTCATGTGAAGATGTCTTAATGAAAATATCTACATTATGCATATTAAAGCAAATTAGGAATAATCTTATAAAAACTGTACATTGTTTCTTGAATGTTTATCGATTAGTGGCAAAATCAACAAATATTTTGAAATTCATTCACAAAATCAACTAACACAGAGGATAAAGGATAGAGACTCACAAAAAATCACCAACAATGAATTTGTGACAAGCGGCGATGGTGACCAGATGAGAGGTGCAAGGTCATGGAGGGGAGAATGCGAATTCTTGTAGATGGGATTTAGGAAGAGACAACAATGCAAGGGTTTCAAGGGCTGTGTCAAAATAACGGGGTTCAACAATAACGAAGGTCTGCTGTTTGGTGCCTTAACTTGAAATGCTACTTCATGAGTAAAATGAACAAAGTTTATGCATTGGCAGAAGAAGCGGGAAGAGCACTTTGAAAGAGTGAAGTGTGGTCAAAATTTCAGAAAGAAATATCTTAGTTTTTCTCTCCTCAGATTTCATAGTTCAAATTTAATTTGCAAATAATTTTATATTTAGTTGCTTTTGAAAGATAAGAATTTTGTTACAATCTTGAGCCAAGGATGTTCAATATTTCTTCATCCAGCTCTATCTTATCAGTTTTCATATTCTCTAAAATTCCATCAACTTTCTTACCACATCTAACGGATACCATAATCAATGATAGATACATGTCCCTGTTCATTGGAATCACATTCTTTAAGGAATTGACAAAACCTTCTATTTCTTCAGCATCTCCGTTGCTAGAAGCCCAACTCAATATGCTGGAAATGATATTAGGTTTTGGTCTCCAACCTTTGTTCTCAGCTCGTACAGCCACAGCTTCCTTCATGCACTGAAACGCCTTCTCCATGTTCTTGTTCGCTACATAACCAGACGCAATGATCGCCCAGCTGTTAGGAGTAGGAGTTTTCCCTTTCTCAACCATGCTTCGGAGAATTGTTTCCGCCTTTTCAATCAATCCATTCTGAGAATACGCAATCAGGAGAATGTTTGGCACTCTGAAATCATA
This sequence comes from Arachis duranensis, assembly GCF_000817695.3. NCBI lineage: Eukaryota > Viridiplantae > Streptophyta > Magnoliopsida > Fabales > Fabaceae > Arachis > Arachis duranensis. Next base: position 21,545,039 of record NC_029775.3, read on the forward strand.
GCAGTTGCCCGACGATTCCCACTCGCGAAGCAACTCTTCAGCTTGACCAAGCTCCTTGAGTTTCACCAGAGAACCCAGCATGGTTATATATTCCCTGTTGAGCTGCTTCTTGCAGTTGGATTTCTGGAGTTCCCAAAGTCTCATCATAGCTTTCTTGTTCCGCAGAGTTGCATAATGTGAAATCAGATGGTTGTAGGCAAGAGCATCGCATTTATCTGCCTTATCCTCACATTTCTTTAGGTAGGCCAGAGCTTTCTCTTCGAGACCCGCCTTTATGTAGATGTTAGCAACCATAGAATACGTCACCCAATCTGTGCCGATACAGCTGTTATTTTCCATTTCCTCCAATAGTCTCTCCACATTAGCGAGGTCAGATCTTGCACCATAAGAGTTTATGCAGACCTTGTAGCTGAAAATGTCTGGAGACACGCCGTCCTCTTTCATTTGTGTCAGAACACTAGGGACTTTGTCGTGTTGATCTGTTTGCATGTAGAGGCACATTATATTATTGTAATTGAGAGAAGAAGCAAAACCCATCTCCTTCATCTTCTGCATATGGGAGAGCGACTTATCAACTAAGCCTTCCCTGACATAACAACTTAACAGGGCACCATGAAGCTTCTCAGTTTTCTCTTGATCACTCAGATTATGGAAATAGCTCTCTGCATAGTCCAGTCCACGGACTCTACCAATAAGTTCTAGCTGAATGGCTTGGTCACCTGCTGATATTGGGCATAGTGCTTTGCTACTCATCCATTCAGAAACCTGAGCATGATGTAAACTTTCAGATTTTTGGTTTGGTAACTAAAACTGGTTCTACTAGCACACCAAAATTGTTTACATCATTGACAATATGTGCATGGATGAAGCTAGGAATTTACCAAGAAAAAACATGGATGAGAACTGCAGAAACAAAATGATAAGTTGAAAACTATTATATAGAAACATACTCTATTAAACAACCAAAACAATATAAATTACAAACGCGTATCTATGGTCGGTATATAAGTTATACATCATATCAAATATATATACACATATAATCTGTACATGCAAGATTAAAAGTGTATCAACATTTATGTTTTAAATTTAGTAGTAAATTACTTGTACCACAAAACATGACAACATTTACAAATTTAGCTCAGGCAGAAAATAATATTGTAAAAACAAAGAAAGAAAAGTTAAGAGGGGATTGTGGATGTCAATGACTCCCCAGTCAAGTGGCAAAGCCAAACCTAAGAAAGAGGCATCCACGAGGCTCAAGAGCCCATGTTCAAGCCCGGGGGCCTTGTCTACCAGTCCCTTAGTATCAAGCTATGTTAAGTGGCTGGAGGAATTAGTCTAGCTACACAGATAAAGGTAAATAACTTCTACCCTTGATTGTATAGACAGGTTATTGTACAGGTTGAAGTTAAATGTTCTAAAGTATTTCTTTTTTCTTCTTTAACAAATGCACTACAAAAGCTTTGAAACTTCAAATTTTTGGATTTTCAATAAAATCGTTCTACAGTAAACACATTAGCAAAAGAAATGGTTAACAAAACGGATTGTAAAACTATAGAAACCAACAGAATAATTAAACCTAAAATATTTGGTTAAGATTGGACTTTTGTTTATGGAATTCTTCGATACATTGCAAAAATAAGGTTTAGTAAGTAATAAAAAAAAGATTTTGAAAAGGGAAAATATGGTGTTTTAATAATTACTGATTGTTTGTAATAATCTAAATTTAACTTACTCGTTGAATAATTATGAAATGAATGCTAGCTTCATATCCTCTAGTGCTAGTGCTATTTCTGCCCCCAAAATATCAGAAACTTTTTTCCTTTTTTTATAATAAAAATTAGTTACAATTCCTATTTTTTTATATTTTCATCGTAATAGATTGTGACATTCATTTTTTATTTTACAACGGTTTTTAGATCCAAATAGCAATTTTATTCTCATATTTTAATCACCACTGAGTTCCATTGCTACCATCACTACTAGCTTTTCAATTTCACTCCAAATCATTGCCCTCGACAACTTAAATACAAATTAGGTTAATGTACTCTGTTTTACATATGTAAATTATTTTCATTTTTATAATTTTAATGAATAAAATAGTTTTTATAAGTAATAAATATGAGCCAAATCAATTCATTAATTAACTATTTTGACTTACAAATACTTAAAATTATTAAGTTAACTTAGGTTTATAATTATTATCTACTTACATAAATTATTTGAACACATTTACCCTATGAAAATTAAAATGAAGCAGGTATTTACGCAAAGGGACCATTAACCTTCTGAAATTGGTTCATTTTTGTTTGTCTAAGAAAAAAAAAGTAATTACCCAAGTCCTTAAATAGCATTTGAAAGAGAGACAGAAACTCAGAGACTGAGATTGAAATAAATCTCAGTATTGTGTTTGGTATAAAGTGAGAGATAAAAATTGAAATAAGAGTGAAACTCTAATTTAATTTGCATAAAAGATAAAGTTAAATTTAATTAATTAAAATATGGGTATTTTAAGTATAAAATATTATTAAAATTTCAGCCTCTGTCCTAAAAAATTTTAATCCTTTGTGTTTCCATTTTTTGAAGGTATTAAAATATTAAAATTTTAGAGACAAAGACTGAAATTTTAGTATCAGTCTCTAGACCAACAAACATAATACTGAGTCACAGTCTCTCAGTTTCCGTCTCAGTAACTCAAAACAAACGTTACTTAAGGATTTTAAAAGTGGTCATTTTAGTCCCCAAGAAAAATTAATACACAGATTAATCCCCAAAATTTTACTCCAACAGACAAATCAGTCCTCAGTCTATTTTTCGACAGAGTAATTACCCAAATTAATCTACAAGAAATTTAAAAGTGGACATTTTAGTCTCTCAAAAAATTAATACATAGATCAATCCTAACATTTTTTTTCTATCAAACATAACAATTTTTCGTCAATTTTACTTTTACTATATGTCAAGCTTTATTGTTATTAACTTAGCTTTGTGCATGGTAACGACGACACTAATATATTGATACACTCTTTTCGTTGGAAACAAGTAAAGTAAATAATGATGTTTTGAAATCCAAATTAAAATTTTTTGTTTGTCTAAGAAAAAAAAAAGTAATTACCCAAGTCCTTAAATAGCATTTGAAAGAGAGAAGAAACTGAGAAACTGAGATTGAAATAAATTTCAGTATTGTGTTTGGTATAAAGTGAGAGACAAAAATTGAAATAAGAGTGAAACTCTAATTTAATTTGCATAAAAGATAAAGTTAAAGTTAATTAATTAAAATAGGGGTATTTTAAGTATAAAATATTATTAAAATTTCAGTCTCTGTCCTAAAAAATTTTAATCCTTTGTGTTCCCGTTTTTTGAAGGTTAAAAAATATTAAAATTTTAAAGACAAAGACTGAAATTTTAGTATCAGTCTCTAGACCAACAAACATGATACTGAGTCCTAGTCTCTTAGTTTTCGTCTCAGTAACTCAAAACAAACGTTACTTAAGGATTTTAAAAGTGGACATTTTAGTCCCCAAGAAAAATTAATACACAGATTAATCCCAAGAATTTTACTCCAACAGATAAATCAGTCCTCAGTCTATTTTTCGATAGAGTAATTACCCAAATCAATCCACAAGAAATTTAAAAGTGGACATTTTAGTCTCTCAAAAAATTAATACATAGATCAATCCCAACATTTTTTTTCTGTCAGACATAACAATTTTTTGTCCATTTTACTTTTACTATATGTCAACCTTTATTGTTATTAACTTAGCTTTGTGCATGTGGACGACGACACTAATATATTGATACACTCTTTTCGTTGGAAACAAGTAAAGTAAATAATGATGTTTTGAAATCCAAATTAAAATAATTTCTTTTAATACAAACATACTTTTTAAAATAGGACATCTTTTAATTATATTAAATGCAAAAATATCAAACAATTTTAATATTAAATTTCTTGTAGAATAGTTATTATTATTATTATTATTATTATTATTATTATTATTATTATTATTATT
>NC_029775.3:21550001-21555968 GCF_000817695.3 Arachis duranensis
AAATCAGTCCTCAGTCTATTTTTCGACAGAGTAATTACCCAAATTAATCTACAAGAAATTTAAAAGTGGACATTTTAGTCTCTCAAAAAATTAATACATAGATCAATCCCAACATTTTTTTTCTGTCAGACATAACAATTTTTTGTCCATTTTACTTTTACTATATGTCAACCTTTATTGTTATTAACTTAGCTTTGTGCATGTGGACGACGACACTAATATATTGATACACTCTTTTCGTTGGAAACAAGTAAAGTAAATAATGATGTTTTGAAATCCAAATTAAAATAATTTCTTTTAATACAAACATACTTTTTAAAATAGGACATCTTTTAATTATATTAAATGCAAAAATATCAAACGATTTTAATATTAAATTTCTTGTAGAATAGTTATTATTATTATTATTATTATTATTATTATTGTTATTATTATTATTATTGAGTTACTATATATATCTTATCTTTTTTTATGCAAAAATTCTTTTTATATTATAAATACATACATAAAAATTTAATGAATAAATTTATTTTTATTAAAATACAAAAAATTATAGTATAGTATTGTTCATACCCTGGCCCAATGTCAAAAGCCCAGGTCCAAATAAAAGGCCTAGTCCGAAGGATTAGGCCTAACTAAGCACCGACCTACACATAAGAAGTCGGTGTCAACTACGACTTACTCTAAAGAAGTCGGGCATGAGATTAGCTGGCAGATAAACACTCATTCAAATGAGTAACCGCCCCTAAAATCTCTTTAACCGCTTCACAAATCCATATCTTAACCTTCCTAAGATAATGGGGGCGGTTAAACACCCTAAAGATATGGCACTACTCCAACGGTGGTTATTGGCTCACCACTATAAATACACTGACACCTCTCAGGTATCTCTAAGTCCCAATACTCTCTAGACCTGCTCACACCCTTGCTAACTTAGGCATCGGAGTGTCTTTGCAGGTACCACCCCCCATTCACTCGCGAACACAAGTCGGACGGAGTCTCCCGAGCCGCACACTCATATGGGACCTTCCTCCTTTGTACGTTTGGGCCAGCCAACGCCGTCCACCAAATCAATCTCCGGTTACCCACCGTAACATTGGCGCCGTTGCCGGGGACCCGAGAGATCATCCATTAATGGCGGACAGATCCCACGAAGAAGGTCATGTGGAAACAGATTCCGAACAAGAGAATCTTGACACAGGCAATAACGATGGGGACTTAGCCCTCCACCAAGAGGTTAACAATCAGCAGAGAGAGGGCACCTCTGGGGTAAAAAACCCGAAGATAAATTCCTCAGACGAGCACGAATCAGGAAAAGGCGGACCGTCCCACGTAACTGAACTAATGGGGTTAGTCCACAGCCGCTTGGAACAGTTAGAACAAGAGCGGGAGAGGCAGAAGGAAACTAAGAAATACCTAAAAGAGGAGATGGAACGGCGAAAAGAGTTAGAAAAAAAACTCTTAAAGCTCGAATCCTCCCTCAAGAATCACAACTCCCGCGACGAACAAGAAGAGTCGCTCTTGGGTGAAGAGGATCCCTTCAGCGAGGACATAATGAGGGCAAAAGTTCCGAGAAACTTCAAAAGCCCTGATATGGACCTCTATGATGGAACCACAGATCCAAAGCATCATCTAAGCAACTTCAAAAGTCGGATGTACCTAGCTGATGCTTCCGACGCTACTCGATGCAAATCTTTCCCGACCACTTTGTCGAAAGCGGCGATGAAGTGGTTCGATAGCCTTCCCCCAAGATCGATCACTAGCTTTGAAGACCTCTCAAGAAAATTCTTGATGAGGTTCTCAATTCAGAAAGACAAGGTGAAGCATGCACCGAGCCTCCTGGGAGTAAAACAGGAGATCGGAGAATCTTTACGAGCCTATATGGAAAGGTTCAATAAAGCTTGTTTGGAGATCCAAGACTTGCCCACAGAGGCAGTCATAATAGGGTTGGTCAATGGACTTAGAGAAGGTCCCTTCTCACAGTCCATATCTAAAAGACATCCCGTTTCTTTAAGTGATGTACAAGAAAGAGCTGAAAAGTACATCAATATGGAAGAGAATGCCAAATTAAGGGACCTGAGTTGGCGACCTGGACCCCCTCCCTCAACTAAAGAGAGGGAAAGGGAAGCCAAGAAAAAGGAAGAACTTGGTCTCGAAAGGCCCAGGAAATATCACTCTTATACTCCTCTGAAAGCTTCTATAGTGGATGTATACAGAGAGATTTGCAACACTGAAAGGCTGCCACCTCCTAGACCCATTAAAAACAAAAAAGGGGGAAGCCGCAGCAATTATTGCGAGTACCATAAAATATATGGTCACTCCACTAACGATTGTTACGACCTTAAGAACGTAATAGAAAAGCTGGCTAGAGAAGGTCAGCTTGATAGATACCTCATGGAAAGGTCGGACAATCACGGAAAGAGAAAGCGAGATGATATGGATAGAAGAGACCCACCACCACAGACCCCAGAGAAACATATCCATATGATCTCAGGAGGATTTGCGGGAGGGGGACTCACCAAATCTTCTCGCAAAAGGCATCTCAAAAGAGTCTATCAGGTTGGAGAGTAGTCACCCGACCTCCCTACCATTTCATTCACAAAAGAAGATGGGCAAGGAATAATCCCTGAACACGATGATCCAGTGGTCATAACTATGATCCTAGCAAATGCCCATCTCCACAGAACCCTAGTAGACCAAGGAAGCTCGGCGGATATTCTTTTCAAGCCGGCTTTCGACAAGTTAGGGTTAGACGAGAAAGAATTAAGAGCCTATCCCGACACCCTATATGGATTAGGGGACACTCCAATAAAACCACTGGGATTTTTGCCCCTCCACACCACTTTTGGGAGAGGGGAAAAATCAAAAACTCTGAGCATAGACTTCATAGTCATAGATGTAGGGTCAGCATACAATGCTTTGATCGGCAAAGCCACCCTTAATCGGCTTGGAGCAGTGGTATCCACTCCCCACCTCTGCATGAAATTCCCGACCTCAGCGGGAATAGCAACGGTAAGGGGAGATCAAAAGTTAGCAAGAAAATGCTACAATGAAAGCCTAAATCTGAGAAGAAAGGGTAAAGAAGTTCACACAGTGGAACTCGGGGGCGCAAGGGCAAGAGAAGAGCTGTGACCACAACCGGGAGGAAAAACCGAGGAAATACAGGTCGGAGGGGAGGAAGGAAAAAACACTCATATAGGAGCCAACTTGGGGGAAACCCTAAAACAAGAATTAATCAAGCTCCTAAGAGATAACTCCGACCTTTTTGCCTGGAAGGCTTCTGACATGCCCGGGATTGACCCCGAGCTCATGTCCCACAAGCTCTCGGTTTATCCAGGGTCCCGACCTGTACAACAGAGAAGACGCAAGCTCGGCACAGAGCGAGCCCTAATAGTGGAAGAGCAAGTACAGGCGCTCCTGGAAGCCGGCTTTATTAGAGAGGTCAAGTATCCAACGTGGCTAGCCAATGTAGTGCTAGTCAAAAAACAGAATGGTAAATGGAGAATGTGCGTCGACTATACTGACCTAAATAAGGCATGTCCTAAGGACCCCTATCCCCTACCAAGTATCGATACCCTAGTAGACTCTAGCTCGGGGTACCAATACTTATCATTCATGGACGCCTACTCGGGATATAATCAAATCCCGATGTATTAGCCCGACCAGGAGAAAACATCATTCATCACACCCAGAGCCAATTATTGCTACGTGGTCATGCCATTCAGACTAAAGAATGCAGGAGCCACATACCAGAGGTTGATGAATAAGGTGTTTTCCCCTCACCTAGGAACCCTAATGGAGGTATACGTTGACGACATGCTAGTGAAAACCAAGAAAGAAGTCGACCTCTTATCCGACCTCTCGCAAGTCTTTGATACCATAAGGCTGCATGAGATGAGACTAAATCCTGCAAAATGTGCCTTCGCGGTGGAAGCAGGAAAATTCCTAGGATTTATGCTAACACAAAGAGGGATTGAGGCCAATCCCGATAAGTGTAGAGCCATCCTAGAAATGAAAAGTCCGACCTGTTTGAGAGAAGTCCAGCAACTCAATGGCAGACTTGCAGCCCTCTCCAGATTTTTGGCAGGATCGGCACTAAAATCCCTTCCACTATTTTCTTTATTAAGAAAGGGATGCCCATTCGAATGGACTCCGGAATGCGAGGAGGCGTTCCAAGAGTTCAAAAGGTTTTTAAGCCAACCTCCTATCCTAACCCGACCAACACCAGGAAAAGACCTCGTTCTGTACTTATCCGTAGCAAACAGGGCTGTCTCGTCGGCCCTGATAAAAGAAGACGAGGTCGGGCAACACCCAGTCTACTTCATCAGTAAGGTCCTACAAGGCCCTGAACTAAGGTACCACAAACTAGAAAAGTTTGCCTACTCCCTAGTAATAGCCTCACGAAGGCTACGACCTTACTTTCAAGCTCATACGATAAGAGTCCGTACGAACCAACCCATGAAGCAAATCCTCCAAAAGACGGATGTTGCAGGGAGAATGGTTCAATGGGCAATAGAGCTCTCTGAGTTCGATCTGAGATATGAAACTCGGACAGCAATTAAAGCCCAATGCCTCGCCGACTTCGTGGCAGAATACGCAGGGGACCAAGAGGAAAAACCGACTACATGGGAGCTCTATGTAGACGGATCCTCCAACAAAACGGGAAGTGGCGCAGGCATAATATTGGTGGATGAAAGAGGAACCCAAATAGAGGTTTTCTTGAAATTTTCATTTCCGGCTTCAAATAACCAGGCAGAGTATGAAGCCTTGATCGCCGGACTAAAGTTGGAGGAAGAAGTCGGCGCAATAAAAGTGATGATATACAGCGACTCACAGGTGGTGACCTCCCAAATAAGCGGGGAATATCAAGCAAAGGACCCTAATATGAAGAGGTACTTGGAAAAAACCTTGGAGCACCTTGGGCGCTTTGCAGAAACCGAGGTCAAACACATAACTCGGGATCTGAACAGCAGAGCGGATGCTTTATCCAAGTTAGCAAGTACCAAACCAGGAGGAAACAATAGAAGCCTGATTCAAGAAACCCTCCAAGAACCCTCGGTAGCAAAAACAGAAGATAAGCAAGAGGTACTCGAGGTAGTCGGTTTAAACCTTGGATGGATGAATCCCTTAGTCGAATACCTGAAATTCGACATCCTCCCTAAGGAAGAGAAAGAAGCTAAAAAGACCCGAAGGGAAGCACAACATTACACTTTGGTGAGAAATGTCCTTTACAGAAGAGGGATATCAACACCATTGTTAAAGTGCGTACCGACCTCAAGGACCGCCGAGGTATTGGAGGAAGTACATAGTGGGATCTGCGGAAACCATCTCAAAGCAAGGTCGCTCGCTAGGAAAGTAATCCGAGCAGGATTCTATTGGCCGACCTTGCAGAGAGACGCCACAGAATTTGTGAAAAAATGCCAACCATGCCAAATGCACGCGAATTTCCACGTAGCTCCACCAGAAGAGCTCATCAGTATTACTTCTCCATGGCCTTTTGCAAAATAGGGAATGGATTTGTTAGGTCCTTTTCCCCAAGCGCCGGGACAAGTCAAATACCTGATTGTGGGGATAGATTACTTCACAAAGTGGATAGAAGCAGAACCATTGGCCACTATCACCGCTCAAAGAAGTCGCCGGTTCCTCTACAAAAATATCATCACAAGATATGGGATACCTTATTCCATTGCCACAGACAATAGAACCCAATTTACTGACACCACCTTCAGAAGCTTAGTAGCCAGTATGAAAATCAAGCATCAGTTCACCTCGGTGGAGCACCCACAAGCCACCGGGCAAGCTGAGGCAGCCAACAAAGTCATATTGGCGGGGCTAAAGAAGAGATTGCAAGAAGCAAAGGGAGCTTGGGCTGAAGAGCTCCCTCAGGTGCTATGGGCCTATAGAACAACCCCCCAATCCGCCACGGGAGAAACACCTTTTCGACTAGTCTATGGCGTAGAAGCCATA
>NC_029775.3:21560179-21560716 GCF_000817695.3 Arachis duranensis
TTTTATCTCTAATTTTCGAAAATCACTAACTCTTTTTCAAAATAATTTTCGAAAATTATCTCTCTCCCATCTTATTCTATTTATTCATTTATATCCTAACATCTCATCTTACATCTCTGCCATCCTCACAGTTGTGTTTCTTTCATTATATTACATTCTTCATTCTTCTACCCCTTTCTTCTTCTACTAACATAAAGGAATCTCTATACTGTGACATAGAGGATTTCTCTTTCTTTTCTTGTTTTCTCCTCTTTCATATGAGCAGGAACAGGGATAAAGGCACTCTTGTTGAACTTGATCCAGAACCTGAAAGGACTCTGAAGAGAAAATTAAGAGAAGCTAAATTACAACAATCCAGAAGTAACCTTTTAGAAAATTTCGAACAAGAGGAAGAGATGGCAGCCGAAAATAATAATAATAATACAAGGAGAATGCTTGGTGACTTTACAAAACCAACGTCCAAGTTTGATGGAAGAAGCATCTCCATTCCTGCCATTGGAGCCAATAACTTTGAGCTTAAGCCTCAACTAGTTGCTT
>NC_029775.3:21560882-21561350 GCF_000817695.3 Arachis duranensis
ATGCTTTTCCCTTTTGCTGTAAGAGACAGAGCTAGAATATGGTTGGATTCACAACCTAAGGATAGCCTGGACTCATGGGATAAGTTGGTCACTGCCTTCTTGGATAAATTCTTTCCTCCTCAAAAGCTGAGCAAGCTGAGAGTGGATGTTCAAACCTTCAAACAAAAAGATGGTGAATCCATCTATGAAGCTTGGGAAAGATACAAGCAGTTGACTAAAAGATGTCCATCTGACATGTTTTCAGAATGGACCATATTAGATATATTCTATTATGGTCTCTCTGAATTTTCGAAAATGTCATTGGATCATTCTGCAGGTGGATCTATTCACCTGAAGAAAACGCCTGAAGAGGCTCAAGAACTCATTGACATGGTTGCAAACAACCAGTTCATGTATACCTCTGAGAGAAATTCGGTGAATAATGGGATACCTCAGAAGAAAGGAGTTCTTGAAATTGATGCTTTGAAT
>NC_029775.3:21561449-21561735 GCF_000817695.3 Arachis duranensis
AAATCTGAATGGATTGCAACATGCATCCAACAGTACTAGAGAGGTAGCTTCTGAAGAAGCCTATGATCCTGAAAACCCTGCTATGGCAGAGGTTAATTACTTAGGTGAACCTTATGGAAACACCTATAACTCATCATGGAGAAATCATCCAAATTTCTCCTGGAGGGATCAACAAAAACCTCAACAAGGTTTTAACAATGGTGGACGCTGGTGGACGAAATTGTGATCACATCAATATAGCATCAATATATTTATTGTAGGATTGTGGAACTTAGGATTTTTGGTA
>NC_029775.3:21561835-21564163 GCF_000817695.3 Arachis duranensis
GACCTCCTGGGACGTCCCTCAAGCAAGAAGGAGTTTCCTATTAAGGATCCTGAGGAATCTAAGGCTCATCTAGAGACCATAGAGATTCCATTAAATCTCCTTCTGCCATTCATGAGCTCTGAAGAATATTCTTCCTCTGAAGAGGATGAAGATGTGACTGGAGAGAAAATTGCTCAATATTTAGGAGCAATCATGAAGCTGAATGCCAAGCTGTTTGGTAATGAGACTTGGGAAAGTGAACCTCCCTTGCTCATTAGTGAACTAGATACTTGGATTCAGAGAACTTTACCTCAAAAGAAGCAAGATCCTGGCAAGTTCTCAATACATTGTACCATTGGCACCATGAGCTTTGAAGAAGCTCTATGTGATCTGGGGTCAGGGATAAATCTTATGCCACTCTCTGTAATACGTGCTAGTAAAGGTTGAAGGCCTTTATATCCCTACTGATTTCATAATCCTAGATACTAGGAAGGAAGATGATGAATGCATTATCCTAGGAAGACCTTTCCTAGCCACAGCAGAAGCTGTGATAGATGTCAACAGAGGAGAGCTAGTCCTTCAATTAAATGGGGACTACCTTGTGTTTAAGGCACATGGCCATCCCTCTGTGACAAAAGAGAGTAAGCATGAAGAGCTTCTCTCAGTTCAAGGTCAAGAAGAAGCCACACAGTCAAACTCTAAGTTTGGTGTTGTGAGGCCACAACCAAACTCTAAGTTTGGTGTTAAGATTCCATATCCAAACTCTAAGTTTGGTGTGGACAACCATACACTAACATTGACCTGATCACCTTGTGGCTCCATGAGAGCCACTGTCAAGCTATTGACATTAAAGAAGCGCTTGTTGGGAGGCAACCCAACTTTATTTATCTAATTTTATTTTATTTTGTTTCTTTGTTATTTTTGTGTTTAATTAGGTACATGATCATGAGGAGTCACGAAAAAAAAAATCAAAAAAATTAAAAACAGAGTCAAAAACAGAAGAAAAAAATTTTCACCCTGGAGGTAGCGCAGACTGGCGTTCAACGCCAGTAAGGTGCATCTTTCTGGCGTTCAACGCCAGAACAACAGAGCACCATTCTGGCGCTGAACGCCCAAAACAAGCAACAACCTGGCGTTAAACGCCAGGATGGTGCACAGAGAGGACAAACTGGCGTTGAACGCCAGGAACAAGCATGAAACTGGCGTTCAACGCCAGAAACATGCATTACATGGGCGTTGAACGCCCAGAACGTGCATCAATGGGCGTTTGAACGCCAGAATGATGCATGAAGGCATGTTACATGCCTATATGGTGAAGGAATGGTATTTGTTTTCACCTCAGGATCTGTGGACCCCACAGGATCCCCAATTCAGGATCTGTGGACCCCACAGGATCCCCACCTAACATATTCCCTCCTTACCTTTTAATCCTAATCACACTCTCCTAATCCAAATTTCACCCTTCCCCATGTCACACGTCCCAAACACCTCTCACCAATCACCTCAACTCCTCTTCCCAATTACCCCATTCACCATTCACATCAACCCACTCTTCCCCATAAACCCCACCTACCTTCATAAAATTCAAACCAATTTCCCTCCCATTCCCACCCAAATGGCCGAACCCACCTACCCCCCTCTCCCTATAAATAACCTTCCATTCTTCTTCATTTTCACACAATACAAACCCCTTCTTCCCCATATAGCCGAACCACTTCTCTCCCTCTCTTCCACATTCTCCTCTTCTTCTTCTACTTTTCTTTTCTTTTATTGCTCGAGGGCGAGCAATATTTTAAGTTTGGTGTGGTAAAAGCATAAGCTTTTTGTTTTTCCATTACCAATGGCACCTAAGACCGGAATTTCCTCAAGAAAAGGAAAAGGGAAAGCAAAAGCTTCCACCTCCGAGTCATGGGAGATGGAAAGATTCATCTCCAAGAGCCATCAAGACCACTTCTATGATGTTGTGGCAAAGAAGAAGGTGATCCCTGAGGTCCCTTTCAAGCTCAAAAAGAATGAGTATCCGGAAATCCGACATGAAATCCAAAGAAGAGGGTGGGAAGTCATAACCAACCCAATGCAACAAGTCGGATTATTGATGGTTCAAGAGTTCTATGCCAATGCATGGATCACTAGGAACCATGACCAAGGTATGAACCCAAGCCCAAAGAATTATCTCACAATGGTTAGGGGGAAATACTTGGATTTTAGTCCGGAAAATGTGAGGTTGGCGTTTCATTTGCCTATGATGCAAGGAAATGAACGCCCCTACACAAGAAGGGTCAACTTTAATCAAAGGTTGGACCAAGTCCTAATGGACATATGTGTGGAAGGCGCCCAATGGAGAATAGA
>NC_029775.3:21564306-21565005 GCF_000817695.3 Arachis duranensis
GCCATCATGATCCATAGCATCATGATTGGAGAGGAAGTAGAGGTTCATGAGGTCATCTCCAATGAACTCTACAAAATAGCTGACAAGCCATCACCTATGGCACGGCTAGCCTTCCCCCACCTTATATGCCATCTATGTTACTCAGCTGGAGTTATCATAGATGGAGATGTCTCCATTGAAGAAGACAAGCCCATCACCAAGAAAAGGATGGAGCAAACAAGGGAAGTTCCTCACGGCCCTCAAGAAGAACATGAGAAAATTCATCATCAACAAATGCCTCAAGGAATGCACTTTCCTCCCAACAACTATTGGGAGCAACTCAACACCTCCTTAGAAGATTTGAGCCATAATGTTGAACAATTAAGGGTGGAACATCATGAGCACTCCATCATTCTCCTAGAAATAAGACAAGATCAAAGAGCAATGAGGGAGGAGCAACAAAGGCAAGGAAGGGACATAGAAGAGTTGAAGAACATCATTGGTCCTTCAAGAAGAAGACGCCACTAAAGGTGGATTCACTTCTTGTTCTTTATTTCTTTCTGTTTTCAGTTTTTAATTACTGTGTTTATCTATGTTTTTGTGTCTCTACTTCATGATCATTAGTATGTAACCATGCCTTAAAGCTATGAATAAAATCCATTAGTCCTTCACCTCTCTTAAAAGAAAAATGTTTTAATTCAAAAGAACAAGAAGTACATA
>NC_029775.3:21565139-21565566 GCF_000817695.3 Arachis duranensis
ATCTTGTTGTTTATGAGTGTTAAAATTATTGATTCTTGAAAGAATGATGAACAAGGAGAAATGTTATTGATGATCTGAAAAACATCATGAAAATTGATTCTTGAAGCAAGAAAAAGCAGCAAAAAAAAATGTGGCGAAAATTTTAAGAAGCAAGGATCCAAGGCTTTGAGCATTAATGGATAGGAGGGCCCCAGGAAATTAAATCCAGGCCTAAGCGGCTAAATCAAGCTGTCCCTAACCATGTGCTTGTGTCATGAAGGTCCAAGTGAAAAGCTTGAGACTGAATGGTTAAAGTCGTGATCCAAAGCAAAAGAGTGTGCTTAAGAGCTCTGGACACCACTAATTGGGGACTTTAGCAAAGCTGAGTCACAATCTAAAAAGGTTCACCCAGTTATGTGTCTGTGGCATTTATGTATCCGGTGGTAAT
>NC_029775.3:21565701-21565953 GCF_000817695.3 Arachis duranensis
TAAATTCTAAGTTCCTAGAGATGCCAATCACTCTGAACTTCAAAGGAAAAAGTGAGATGCCAAAACTGTTCAGAAGCAAAAAGCTACAAGTCCCGCTCATGTAATTAAATTAATACTCATTGATATTTTGGACCTTATAGTATATTCTCTTCTTTTTATCCTATTTGATTTTCAGTTGCTTGGGGACAAGCAACAATTTAAGTTTGGTGTTGTGATGAGCGGATAATTTATACGCTTTTTGGCATTGTTTTT
>NC_029775.3:21566177-21567074 GCF_000817695.3 Arachis duranensis
GCAAAAGGACTGCTGATGCTGTTGGATTCTGACCTCCCTGTACTCGAAATGGATTTTCTGGAGCTACAGAACTCCAATTGGCGCGCTCTCAACGGTGTTGGAAAGTAGACATCCAGGGCTTTCCAGCAATGTATAATAGTCCATACTTTTCCCGAGATTTGATGGCCCAAACTAGCAGCAATATATAATAGTCCATACTTTATTCGAAGAATGACGACGTAACTTGGCGTTGAACGCCAAGTACATGCTGCTGTCTGGAGTTAAACGCCAGAAAAACGTCATTATCCGGAGTTGAACGCCCAAAACACGTCATAACTCGGCGTTCAACTCCAAGAGAAGTCTCAGCTCGTGGATTGATCAAGCTCAGCCCACGCATGCACCAAGTGGGCCCCGGAAGTGGATTTATGCATCAAATACTTACTCATGTAAACCCTAGTAGCTAGTCTAGTATATATAGGACATTTAGCTATTGTATTAGACATCTTTGGTCTCAGTTTTGTTTTATTCTTCATCCTAAGAGACTATTGATCACGTTTTAGGGGGCTAGCCATTCGGCCATGCCTGGATCTCTTACTTATGTATTTTCAACAGTGGAGTTTCTGCACACCATAGATTAAGGGTGTGGAGCTCTGCTGTACCTCAAGTATTAATGCAATTCTATTCTCTTTTATTCAAATCTCTCTTATTCTTATTCCAAGATATTCATTCGTACCCAAGAACATGATGAATGTGATGATAAGTAACCCTCATTATCATTCTCACTTATGAACGCGCGTGATTGACAACCACTTCCGTTCTACATGCAACAAGAGCTTGAATGTGTATCTCTTAGATTCCCCAACAGAATCTTCGTGGTATAAGTTAGATAGATGGCGGCATTCATGAGGATCCGGAAAG
>NC_029775.3:21568652-21570663 GCF_000817695.3 Arachis duranensis
ATGCTCATCCAGGAAAAAGGGGTGGTGACCCTCTACGGCTTGCACTTTGAAGAAATAATTTTTGAAATCATGAAAGGATTCGTCAAAGAGGGTGAAAATTCTCCGACCTTGTATGGCTCGCAAAGACACCCATTGTTGTTTGTTATTTAGCCCACTAAAGGGCTTAGTCATATGAAAGAGATAAAAGAAAATCTTCAAAGAGGTCGGAAAGTCCAAAGCGTGGCTAACAAACTTATAGATTTTCAGAAAACCCCAAGAATTAGGGTGAAGTTGGGTAGGAGCAACTCGACAGTGGTGCAAGACAAATATTTCAAAATCCGAAAAAGGAAGGAAAACACCCAAGCGGGTGATCATACATTTATACATAAAGAAAAAATGAGGAGCCGCCTCATCGGCCCTCCCAAAACAAACCCGGTCTTTCGAACCCGGGACTATCAACTCATATTTTGGCTCGTCCTCCTCCGAAGTACAAAGCCTGTGATGAGTACGAAGATGAGTGATAAACTCAGCGTCGACCAAGGGTTCCTCCCCAAGGACAGTGACATCAACCCACTGAGAAAGAACATCTACAGAGGCCATTTTTCTTTATATAATGAAAGGTGACAGAAACCTACAAAAAGAAAAAAGAAAAAGAAAATCAAAAAACACGGTCCCTAAAGGGGAGAGATGCGAAACCAAAATCTACAGACCAACCTATCCACCCACAAAAACCAAAAGCATGCAAACATAAGGCATGACATGAAAGAAGCGAAGCTAACCTTTATCCGAGAAGTGAAGGTTGGAAAAAGCAGAAATCTTCAAGCACAAGAATGCAGCACAAACAAGGAGAGAAGAAGTTTGAAAGATTGCAGAAACGGAAAAATGAAAGAGAGGGAAAGTATTTATAAACATACTAAGGGGCATAATGGTAAAAGCGGAGCAGTCATTAATGAGATTGCACCGTTACCAAAGCCCTCAATCCCTAAATGCTTCCCCAACGGACACGATGCTTGAATTGACGTAACTGTCAGAAACAAAAGGTCGCGAAAATCACGTCGGTTTCTAAGACCCATGTTTCCTCCAAGTAAGTCGACTACGAACCCGAGTTAAATACTTGAACCCAAACTTTAAAGAAATCTTGGGCTCAAGTAGGGGCACTGTTCATACCCTGGCCCAATGTCAAAGGCCCAGGTCCAAATAAAAGGCCTAGTCCGAAGGATTAGGCCTAACTAAGCACCGACCTCCACATAAGAAGTCGGTGTCAACTACGACTTACTCTAAAGAAGTCGGGCATGAGATTAGCTGGCAGATAAACACTCATTCAAATGAGTAACCGCCCCTAAAATCTCTCTAATCGCTTCACAAATCCATATCTTAACCTCCCTAAGATAATGGGGGCGGTTAAACACCCTAAAGATATGGCACTACTCCAACGGTGGTTATTGGCTCACCACTATAAATACACTGACACCCCTCAGGTATCTCCAAGTCCCAATACTCTCTAGACCTGCTCACACCCTTGCTAACTTAGGCATCGGAGTGTCTTTGCAGGTACCACCCCCCATTCACTGCGAACACAAGTCGGACGGAGTCTCCCGAGCCGCACACTCATACGGGACCTTCCTCATTTGTACGTTTGGGCCAGTGGTGCACGAAATTGCAATCACACTTTTGCAACCCCGCACAACTAACCAGC
This sequence comes from Arachis duranensis, assembly GCF_000817695.3. Lineage (NCBI taxonomy): Eukaryota > Viridiplantae > Streptophyta > Magnoliopsida > Fabales > Fabaceae > Arachis > Arachis duranensis. The sequence goes on from NC_029775.3 coordinate 21,570,328, forward strand.
AAGTGCACTGGGTCGTCCAAGTAATACCTTACGTGAGTAAGGGTCGATCCCACGGAGATTGTCGACTTGAAGCAAGCTATGGTTATCTTGTAAATCTTAGTCAGGATATCAGAGATTATCAGGGTTGATTGTGAAAAGTAAAAGAACATGAAATAAGTACTTGTTTTGCAGGAATGGAGAACAGGTTGAGGTTTTGGAGATGCTCTTTCTTCTGAACATCTGCTTTCCTACTGTCTTCTTCATCAAACACGCAAGGCTCCTTCCATGGCAAGCTGTATGTAGGGTTTCACCGTTGTCAATGGCTACCTCCCATCCTCTCAGTGGAAATGTTCAACG
>NC_029775.3:21571385-21576002 GCF_000817695.3 Arachis duranensis
AGAAAAACACACAAACTCATAGTAAAGTCCAGAAATATGAATTTAGCATAAAAACTAATGAAAACATCCCTAAAATTAACTAGATCATACTAAAAACTACTTAAAAACAATGCCGAAAAGCGTATAAATTATCCGCTCATCATAACACCAAACTTAAATTGTTGCTTGTCCCCAAGCAACTGAAAATCAAAATATGATAAAAAGAAGAGAATATACTATAGACTCCAAAATATCAAGGAAACTTAGCTCCAATTAGATGAGCGGGACTAGTAGCTTTTTGCTTCCGAACAGTTTTGGCATCTCACTTTATCCTTTGAAGTTCAGAATGATTGGCATCTATAAGAACTCAGAACTCAGATAGTGTTATTGATTCTCCTAGTTAAGTATAATGATTCTTGAATATAGCTAGTGTATGAGTCTTGGATGTAGCCCAAAGCACTCTGTCTTCCAGTATTACCACCGGATACATACATGCCACAGACACATAATTGGGTGAACCTTTTCAGATTGTGACTCAGCTTTGCTAGAGTCCCCAATTAGAGGTGTCCAGGGTTCTTAAGCACACTCTTTTTGCCTTGGTTCACAACTTTATTTCTTTCTCTTTCTTTCTCTTTTTTTTTCGAAATTTTTTTTTTGTATTCACTGCTTTTTCTTGCTTCAAGAATCAATTTGATGATTTTTCAGATCCTCAATAACAGTTCTCTTTTTCCTCATTCTTTCAAGAGCCAACAATTTTAACATTCTCAAAACAACAAATTCAAGAGACATATGCACTGTTCAAGCATTCATTCAGAAAACAAAAAGTATTGTCACCACATCAAACTAATTCAACTAGTTTCAAGGATAAATTTTGAAATCCTGTACTTCTTGTTCTATTGTGATTAAAGCATTTTTTCATTTAAGAGAGGTGATGGATTCATAGGACATTCATAGCTTTAAGGCATAAATTTTAAATTTTATTAATTATGAATTAAGAACAAGACTCAAAAATAGATATAAGATGAAACTAGAAAAAAAAATAGAAAACAAAAGTTTAAACTAGGCTCCTAATGATAGAGGCTTTCACAGAGTTAGGACTCAACAACCTTGATTTTGAGAAGTGGATGTTCCCTCAGCTTGAGAGGAGAGCTTTTGGCGTTTTAACTCTTGGAGTTCACGCCCCTGCTTCTCTTGATAGTGACCTCAGAACGGTTGCTAGTGGGCAGTATAGAACGCCCAATAAAGTCTAGCCAACCTCTTGCAATTGGTTTGAGATCTCCCCTTTTGAGTTGGTTTGGGACACCTTTTGAATTGGTTGTCCACTTAGTTCCAAGGAGGCATATGTCCTCTAGAACTTGATCCAACCCCTTATCTACTCTCACCATTCTCCTATTAAAGGATTCAGGATCATCTTGCAGTTGAGGCAATTTGAAGATTTCTCTTATTTTGTCCAGATGGAAGTACATAACTTTCCCTCTGACCATGGTTCTGGATTTACTCTTGGATCCCCGGATATTCATCTTCTTTCAGATCAAATTTTACTTCCGGGATCACTGACCTCAGACCCATTATTTTGTGATAATGGTCTTCATGTTCCTTGGTTAAGAACTTCTCTTGATTCCAAAAATTCTTTGGATTATTCTCTTTCTTTCCTCTTAAATTGGTTTGTTTTCCCTTAGGAGCCATGATCTTGATGAATCTTGGCTTAGTGATCACGGAAAAGCACACCAAACTTAGAGGTTTTCTTGTCCTCAAGCAAAAGAAAGGAAGGAGGAGAGAGAGGGGAAGAGCAAATTCGAATGGTGTGGGGGAATGAGGAGGCCGAACTTGTATTTATAAGGGGGGAAGATTTCGAAAAAAAAGAAAAATTTGAAAGAAGATTTGAGAAGATATGGAAAGAATTTGAGAGAAGGGTGAGTTTTTGAACAATATTTGGGATTGATTTGAGAGATTTGAAGAATGGTTTTGATTTTTGAAGATTTGAAAGTAAATGATGAAAGGTTGAAGTGTATTTATGTAGAAGAGTATGGGTAAGAAAAGGAAAGTTTAAAAAAATTTGATTTGAAAACAAAATTGTGGTCCCCCCACCTTTCTGGCATTAAACGCCCAGAATGGTACCCATTCTGGCGTTTAACGCCCATTTGTTGCCCCTTTTGGGCGTTTAACGCCCAGCCAGGTGCCCTGGCTGGCGTTAAACGCCAGAATTCCTTTATCACTGGGCGTTTTTCTAAACGCTCAGGATGCTGCACACCTGGCGTTAAACGCCCAGAATGGTGCCCATTTTGGCGTTTAACGCCCAAAATGGTACCTTTACTGGCGTTAAACGCCCAGAATGGTGCCCATTCTGGCGTTTAACGCTCAGAATGCCCCTTACTGGCGTTTTTTCGCCAGTAAGCTCTTTTTCTCTGCTTTTTGAGCTGAATCCTTCTGTAACTCTGTGAATTCCTTCATTTTTGATACTTGCCTATGTAAAAACAAAACATATAACCTGCTAATGACTGGGTTGCCTCCCAGCAAGCGCTTCTTTACTGTCTTTAGCTGGACTTTTACTGAGAATCACTCAAGTCTCAGTTTAGAGCATCCCTGCTCAAAGTTGCCTTCAAGATAATGCTTGATCCTCTGTCCATTAACAATGAACTTTTTGTCAGAATCAATATCCTGAAGCTCAACATATCCATATGGTGACACTCCTGTAATCACATACAGACCCCTCCACCGGGATTTAAGTTTTCCTGGAAACAATCTGAGCCTGGAGTTGAAGAGCAGAACTTTTTGTCCTGGCTCAAAGACTCTGGTTGACAATTTCTTGTCATGCCACTTCTTTGCCTTTTCCTTATAAATTTTTGCATTTTCAAAGGCATTGAGTCTGAACTCCTCTAGCTCATTTAACTGGAGCAACCTTTTTTCACCAGCTAACTGAGCATCCATGTTTAGGAATCTGGTTGCCCAGTAGGCTTTATGTTCCAGTTCTACGGGCAGATGACAGGCCTTCCCATACACCAGTTGGTATGGAGAGGTTCCTATAGGAGTCTTGAATGCTGTTCTGTATGTCCACAGAGCATCATCCAAGCTCTTTGCCCAATCCTTTCTTCGGGCTATCACAGTTTGTTCTAGGATTCTTTTTAGCTCTCTGTTAGAGACTTCAGCTTGCCCATTTGTCTGTGGATGATACGGAGTTGCCACTTTGTGGCTAATTCCATATCTAACCATAGCAGAGTGTAGCTGTCTATTGCAGAAATGAGTGCCCCCGTCACTGATTAGTACTCTGGGAACACCAAACCTGCTGAAAATATTTTTCTGGAGGAATTTCAGCACGGTCTTGGTATCATTAGTGGGTGTAGCAATTGCTTCCACCCACTTAGACACATAGTCCACTGCCACCAGAATGTAAGTGTTTGAGTATGATGGTGGGAATGGACCCATGAAGTCAATTCCCCATACATCAAACAATTCTATCTCTAATATCCCTTGTTGAGGCATGGCATATCCGTGAGGCAGGTTACCAGCTCTTTGGCAACTGTCACAGTTACGCACAAACTCTCGGGAATCTTTATAGAGAGTAGGCTAGTAGAAGCCACATTGGAGGACTTTAGTGGCTGTTCGCTCACTTCTAAAGTGTCCTCCATACTGTGATCCATAGCAATGCCATAGGATCCTTTGTGCTTCTTCTCTGGGTACACATCTGCGGATTACTCCGTCTGCACATCTCTTAAAGAGATATGGCTCATCCCACAGGTAGTACTTGGCATCTAAAATTAATTTCTTTCTTTGCACTCTGCTGTACTCCTGGGGTATGAACCTCACAGCTTTATAGTTTGCAATGTCTGCAAACCATGGAGCTTCCTGAATGGCAAAGAGTTGCTCATCTGAGAAAGTCTCAGAGATCTCAGTAGAAGGGAGGGACGCCCCATCTACTGGTTCTATTCGGGACAGATGATCAGCTACTTGGTTCTCTGTCCCTTTTTTGTCTCTTATTTCTATATCAAACTCTTGCAGAAGTAACACCCATCTTATAAGCCTGGGTTTTGAATCCTGCTTTGTGAGTAAGTATTTAAGAGCAGCATGGTCAGTGTACACAATCACCTTTGATCCCACAAGATAGGATCTAAACTTGTCAATGGCATAGACCACTGCAAGTAATTCTTTTTCTGTGGTTGTGTAGTTCTTCTGTGCGTCATTTAGAACACGGCTGGCATAATAAATGACGTGCAGAAGCTTGTTATGCCTCTGTCCCAACACTGCACCAATGGCATAGTCACTGGCATCACACATTAATTCAAATGGCAATGTCCAATCTGGTGCAGAGATGACTGGTTCTGTGACCAGCTTAGCCTTCAGGGTCTCAAACGCTTGCTGACACTGTGTGTCAAACACAAATGGCGTGTCAGCAGCTAGCAGGTTACTCAAAGGTTTTGCAATTTTCGAAAAATCCTTTATAAACCTTCTGTAGAATCCTGCATGCCCCAGAAAGCTTCTGATTGCCTTAACATTGGCAGGTGGTGGTAATTTTTCAATTACCTCTACCTTTACCTTATCCACCTCTATTCCCTTGCTTGAAATTTTGTGCCCAAGGACAATCCCTTCAGTCACCATAAAGTGACATTTCTCCCAGTTTAAAACCAGGTTAGTCTCTTGGCA
>NC_029775.3:21576134-21576386 GCF_000817695.3 Arachis duranensis
GGAGAAGATAGAGAGCATGCACCTCTGAAAGGTTGCAGGTGCATTGCACAGACCAAAAGGCATCCTTTTGTAGGCAAACATGCCAGAAGGGCAAGTAAATGCTGTTTTCTCTTGGTCCTGAGGATCTACTGCAATTTGGTTGTAACCTGAATAGCCATCCAAAAATCAGTAATAATCATGACCAGCTAGTCTTTCTAGCATTTGATCTATGAATGGTAAAGGAAAATGATCATTTCTGGTGGCTGTATTGAG
>NC_029775.3:21576566-21578383 GCF_000817695.3 Arachis duranensis
TGTGGATTTAAAGCAGAGCTTATAATTACTGGAAAAGTGTCACCCTCTCCCAGAAATGCATATTTTAGGGATGGTGGTAGTGGTTTGAGTTCAGGTTTGGGAGGCTTATCCTCCTCCTGAGGAATTTTCGAAAATTCCTTTGTCTCCTGTGGTTCTTCTTGATCAGGTTGAACATCCTTGAAGATGTCTTCAAGCTCTGATTCTAGGCTTTCAGTCATACTGATCTCTTCTACCAGGGAGTCAATAATGTCAGCGCCCATGCAGTCATTTGGTGTGTCTGGATGCTGCATAGCTTTTACAGCATTCAACTTGAACACATCCTCATTGACTCTCAGGGCTACTTCCCCTTTTTGTACATCAATGAGAGTTCGTCCAGTTGCTAGGAAAGGTCTTCCTAGAATGAGAGTTGCACTTTTGTGCTCCTCCATTTCCAGCACCACAAAGTCAGTTGGAAAGGCAAATGGCCCAACCTTGACAATCATATCCTCTATTATGCCTGATGGGTGTTTAATGGAACCATCAGCAAGTTGGAGGCATATCCGGGTTGGTTTGACTTCTCCAGTCAACCCAAGCTTTCTGATAGTAGATGCAGGTATTAGATTGATGCTTGCTCCAAGATCACATAGGGCTGTCTTGGCGCAAGCACCTTCTAATGTGCATGGTATCATAAAGCTTCCTGGATCTTGAAGCTTTTCTGGTAAGCTTTTCAGAATGACTGCACTACATTCTTCAGTGAGAAATACTTTTTCAGTTTCTCTCCAATCCTTCTTATGACTTAAGATGTCTTTCATGAACTTAGCATAAGAAGGAATTTGTTCAAGTGCCTCTGCAAACGGAATCTTTATTTCAAGAGTCCTTAGATAATCTGCAAAGCGGGCAAATTGCTTATCCTGCTCCGCTTGGCGGAGTTTTTGAGGATAAGGCATCTTGGCTTTATATTCTTCAACCTTAGATGCTGCAGGTTTATTCTTTACAGAAGTGGTTGAAGAGGCCTTGTTAGAGGGATTATTGTCAGCACTCTCAGGTGTCTGATCTTCCCTTGGCGTCTGAACGCCAGGATTGGGTGGAAAATGGGCGTTAAACGCCAACTTTTCCCCCTTTTCTGGCGTTTGAACGCCAGAACTGGGCAAGGAATGGGCGTTTAACGCCAGCTTTCCTTCCCTTTCTGGCGTTTGAACGCCAAAAGTATTCCTCTCTGGGCTCTTACTATCCTCAGAGGGATTTTGAACAGTGGTTTGGTTATCCTCTGTCAATTGTTCCTTAATTGACTTTTTGCTCTTTTGAGTGGTGTTGTTCAGTGTCTTCCCACTCCTCAGTTGAACTGCTTGACACTCTCCTGTTATCTGTTTAGATATCTGCTGTTTTATGTTCTTGTTAGCAACTTTAGTTTCATGGAGCATCTCTTTGAATTCTGCTAACTGTTCTGCCATCAGGAGCAATTGTTGATTAAGCTCAATCATCTGTTCTTGAGGATTAGGATCAGTGACTACTGCCATGACTTCCTCTTTTGGAGAGAACTCATTGCTAGAGTACAAATATTGGTTTCTAGCAACAGTGTCTATAAGCTCTTGAGCCTCTTCAATTGTCTTCCTCATATGTATAGATCCACCAGCTGAGTGGTCTAAAGATATCTGAGCTTTTTCTGTAAGCCCATAGTAGAAGATGTCCAACTGTACCCACTCTGAAAACATTTTAGAGGGGCATTTTCTTAGCATACCTCTATACCTCTCCCAGGCATTATAAAGGGATTCATTATCCTCTTGTTTAAAGCCTTGGATGTCCAGCCTTAGCTGTGTCATCCTCTTTGGAGGGTAAAA
>NC_029775.3:21578392-21580231 GCF_000817695.3 Arachis duranensis
GAAGACCGGAATACTGGCAATTTTGCTGCACTATGATAATGAGTTGAGGATTTAGCTCAAAGCTGCTTGCTTTGATGGGAGGTGTACAGATGCTACTCCCATATGCAGCTGTAATGGGGTTAGCATATGACCCCAGAGTCCTTCTGGACTGATCAATCCCACTTAGGTCCATGATGGATAAAGGGAAATGATATGGATTGCAAATAGATAAATTTTGTTTTTTTTTTTTTGAATTAACCGAAAAAATAAAATAAAATAAAACAAAAGTAAAATAAAATAAAAATTCGAAAATTAAAAGAAAATAAGATCAAAGCAAATTGAAAACTGAATTAATTAGTTAATTAAAAAGATTTTTAGATTAGCAATTAGAAAGATATGATTGAAAAATTTTTATGAAAAAGATTTGATTTTTTGAAAAGAGGAAAGAGAAAAACAACAAAATGACACCAAACTTAAAATTTTTAGAAAATCAAACACAATTTTTCGAAAATTTTTAAGAGAAAAACACAAAGAGTACACCAAACTTAGAATTTTTACGGATCAAAAAGAGACTAATGACATGCAAAATCGAAAGTTAAAAGAAAAGCAAAAGCATGCAATTGACACCAAACTTAAAATATGAAACTAGACTCAACTAAAAGACTCTAAACCAATAAAAACAAAACAGTCCTAATCTAAGAAACAAGATAAGCCGTCAGTTGTCCAAACTCGAACAATCCCCGGCAACGGCGCCAAAAACTTGGTGCACGAAATTGCAATCACACTTTTGCAACCCCGCACAACTAACCAGCAAGTACACTGGATCGTCCAAGTAATACCTTACGTGAGTAAGGGTCGATCCCACGGAGATTGTCGGCTTGAAGCAAGCTATGGTTATCTTGTAAATCTTAGTCAGGATATCAGAGATTATCAGGGTTGATTGTGAAAAGTAAAAGAACATGAAATAAGTACTTGTTTTGCAGGAATGGAGAACAGGTTGAGGTTTTGGAGATGCTCTTTCTTCTGAACCTCTGCTTTCCTACTGTCTTCTTCATCAAACACGCAAGGCTCCTTCCATGGCAAGCTGTATGTAGGGTTTCACCGTTGTCAAGTGGCTACCTCCCATCCTCTCAGTGGAAATGTTCAACGCACCCTGTCACGGCACGGCTATCCATCTGTCTGAGAATGATGATGATTGTCACGGATCTTCACATTCGTCCGAGTTAAGAGCAAGTAATATCTTAGAATGGAAGCAAGCATGATTGAATAAGAAACAGTAGTAATTGCATTAATCCATCAAGACACAGCAGAGCTCCTCACCCCCAACCATGGGGTTTAAAGACTCATGCCGTGGAAGGTACACAAAGAAAACGTGTAAAGTGTCATGAGGTACCGATACAATGTCAAAAGATCCTATTAGTAGTGAACTAGTAACCTAAGGTTTACAGAAATGAGTAAATGACAGAAAAATCCACTTCCGGGCCCACTTGGTGTGTGCTTGGGCTGAGCATTGAAGCTTTCATGTGTAGAGACCTTTTCAGGAGTTAAACGCCAGCTTTCATGCCAGTTTGGGCGTTTAACTCCAATTTTTATGCCAGTTCCAGCGTTAAACGCTGGAAATTCTGAGGCTGATTTGCAACGCCGGTTTGGGCCATCAAATCTCGGGCAAAATATGGCCTATTATACATTGCTGGAAAGCCCAGGATGTCTACTTTCCAACGCCGTTGAGAGCGCGCCAATTGGGCTTCTGTAGCTCTAGAAAATCCACTTCGAGTACAGGGAGGTCAGAATCCAACAGCATCTGCAGTCCTTTTCAGCCTCTAAATCAGATTTTTGCTCAGGACCCTCAATTTCAGCCAG
>NC_029775.3:21581624-21651036 GCF_000817695.3 Arachis duranensis
AGTAAAGTCCAGAAAAGTGAATTTTAACTAAAAACTAATAAAAATATACTAAAAACTAACTAAATCATACTAAAAACATACTAAAAACAATGCCAAAAAGCGTATAAATTATCCGCTCATCAGCCAGCCAACGCCGTCCACCCAATCAATCTCCGGTTACCCACCGTAACAAGTATTATCGTATAAATAATAATAATAATAATAACAATAACAATAATAATAATAATAATAATAATAATAATAATAATAATAATAATAATAATAATTATGTTTTACTCTTTTTTTTATGGATGAGTGACTCTTATATTTGACGGAAAAAAATGTTGGAGATTGAACTGTGTATTAATTTTTTTTAAGGAGTAAAATAGCTCATTTTAAAAGTCAATTTTAAAATTTTTGGGGACTGATTTGGGTAATTATTTTGTCGAAAATTGAACTGAAATTGATTTGTCTAATGGAATAAAACTTTAAGAATATTTGTGTGTATTAATTTTTTTTTAGAGATTAAAATGTCCATTTTTTAAATTTTTGGGGATTGATTTGAATAATTATTAAAAAAAAGCAAAGAAAAAAAAGAGGGAGTAAGTGATATTAGTGAGATCTTCTCTAAGAATTACAGTGTCTATCCCAAAGTTGACGCCACTCGATATATTTTACATCTTGTTTCAAAGAATGCTTGGCCATAGCATTTACCACTCAGTTCGCCAATTTTTGAACCAATCTGATTTCAGTTGTCCAATTCCATTGAAGGACTTCATTAATTTTATAAACCAAATCTGAATTCATCTTCGATATTCAAGATTTCTAGAATCTCTTGATATAAAAAAGATATCCAGATTATTTGTCTCACAAATAATTTCACAGAAATCACATTCCCAAACTAAAATAGCAAACACCTCACAACGAAGCACAGAAATATATGGAAGAACACTCGTACAATCCTTCACCCAATTTCCCATAGCATCACAAATAAGGCTGCCAAAGCTGGCAAAAAGACTATTAGAAGAAACACTGGCATCACAGTTTACTTTTATTGAATTGAGAGGCGGAGACAATCAAACATTTGTTCTGTAAACATTTTTGTTCTCACTATTTGAAAATATTTTAAGTCACTGATCTCTTTAAAAGTTGGACATATAAATTATTTCGTTCATATAGGTCCATCAAACCCAATAAAAAAAGTAGAGTAAACACCCAATTCAGTCCTTGTTCATTTTTACGAAGGACAAAGCGATTCCTATCCAAAAAAAAAGATACTTCGACTTTCAACCTTTTTATTTTGGGCAATACGATTCCTCTGTTAAGAAATTTATTTAAATAATAATAAAAATTGATTTTGTGGGAGTTTTATTTGTATTTTGTAGGGTTTTAAACCTTCACAAAATTATTTTCAATAATATAGCTAAGTACTACCACTACCTTCTTCATTATCATTATTATCGCTCCTACTTCTATTATTTTTATTGATTTATCATCATCATTATCTCCTCTACCATCATCATTACTAATACCAATATTATCAACATTAAAGTTCTTTTTTTTTCATTTCTTATTCAATGTTATTTTTTTCTTTTAAAAAGTATTTGTACTACAATTATTACTTTTTTATGGCATCATTTTCACTGATAGTTTTTCTTCACTTAACCACTATTGGTGAAGAAATTTTTCAAAAACAAACTTATTAATAGTTTGTGGAGGTTTAAAACCCCCACAAATTGCAAATAAAACTCCCACAAAATTAATTTTTATTATTATTTAAATAATTTTTTAAACAGAAAAATTGTATTGTAGCAAAATAAAAAGGGTGAGGATCGAAGTGTCCCTTTTTTTTTACAGAAATCGCTTTGTCCTTCGTGAAAATGGACAAAGACTGAATTGGATGTTTATTTAAAATAATATGTCGTGGCTCTCGTTGTGTTGACATGGCCGTTACGGATACACATGTGGAGGAGAAGTTTTTAAAACGAGTCAGATAAACCCCCCGCTTCAAAATGCCGTTTGTTAGCAACCCTTTCCTTTTTGGTTGTATCTTTCTTTTTGTTTTTTCTGTGGATAACCATACAAGAAGAAGAAGCATATTTTCAAGGTTAATATATTTCCGTGGTGGTGGTGGTGACGAAGGAGTGGAAGAGATGATGATGTAGTAGGGCAGAGGAGGAGGAGGGTCGTGTCTGGTTTTGACCTTTAATCCGAAGCCATGGCTTCATTGGACTACTGACCTCCATGAACGCTACGTTAATGCTGCCATTCAACTCGGTGATGCCACCAGTGAGTCGCTCTCATTCTCACTCATTTCTTCTCTTTTTTTTTAAATTCTTACTTTTTGCGGTTTTAGGAATAGGGACCGAGCTTCAAGCTTTGAAATTTTATGTAATTGCTAACTAATGAATAATGATGACTATGCCTTTGACAATCAAATGTGTGTGAGGTAGTTATGATTTAAATGAAAATGAAAGTTTTCCCAATTTTTGTACAGATTTTTTGATACCTTTAATTTTTTAAACTTTGAATATAAAAATTTTCTTGGGTTGAACAATTTTTGTGTATTTTTCTTGGCAAGGCATAATAAAATATTTGTTTAATTACTTTGTTGGTCTCTATAGTTTCGGAAAAATTTTAATTAGATCCCTGTACTTTTTTTTCTTTTAATTGAGTCCTTGCACCAAATTTTTTTTTAATTGAGTTCTTACAATTTTTTTTTTATTTGAGTCCCTACACCAATTTTTTTTAGTTGGATCTCTATACAGTTAAGCCAATTACTACCAAGAGGGACCTAGTTGAAAAAAAAATTTGGTGCAGGGACCCAATTAAAAAGAAAAAAAGTATAGAGATCTAATTGAAAATTTCACAAAACTATAGAAACCAATAGAGTAATTAAACCTAAAATATTTGGTTAAGATTGGACTTTTGTTTATGGAATTCTTCGATACATTGCAGAAATAAGGTTTAGTAAGTAATAAAAAAAGATTTTGAGAAGGGATGAAATTTTGGTGTTTTAATAATTACTGATTGTTTGTATTAATCTAAATTTAACTTACTTGTTGAATAATTATGAAATGAATGCTAGCTTCATATCCTCTAGTGCTAGTGCTATTTCTGCCCCCAAAAAATCAGAAACTGCCAAACTTCACTTGAGAATCTCGGGAGATTGACATTGAAAGGATCTCCAAGTGGGAGAAAAAAGAGAATTCTTAATTTAGAGTCAGTGGTAGCTAGTATTGGTGGTAGTAGCTAGCGTCAAGGCCACAAGTGTAGTTGCAAAGCACGGCGACAAACTGTATAATGATGTTGGGTCAGAATTGAATTCAGCAAGCGTCCAAGACAGTCAAGAATGAAATCGGAGGAGGGACATGACGCCAATATAGCAGTGATTATAGTTGTCGGCGGGGTTTTTGAAAAGAACAAGTAGTATCTTTTTTCTTTTGTTTTGTTATTGACAGTGGTTTGATGAGGAAGAAGAAGGTGATTATGTGTCTTAGACGAGGTGGAGGAAAGGCTTGAAATAGAAGGAGAAAGTCCTATGTTTCAAAAGAGGTGAAGAAAAAGGGGCAAATGACTAATATGCCCTTTTATTTTTGGGGGAATTTTTCGTCCCTAAACCTTTTTGACACATCCACATGGCACACTATAACGGCCACATTTGCAAAACAGCATCCACGTCAAATGTCTCTATTACGTTTTGCAAGCTCAAATGGATGAAGGGATCTAAGTGTCCTAGATTTGAGGAAGTCAGAGGCGTAAATGTATTTTTCAATCCTCAAAGACCTAAATGTTCACATGACAAAAGGTTAAGAACATATTTGCCCTTTCCTCTAAATCCTTTCTAGCTCTTTAGCATAAATACGGCTAAGGACTATTACTTTGTCACGAGACTAAGCGTCATCAATAGGGATGACAAAAATACCCGTGGAAGTGAGTACTCATGGGTATTACCTACAATGAGGGTTTAACATGGACCTGCGAAGTCTCCACTGGGATAGGATCCACCCCCACAAATAAACAGGAATGAGAATAGGGATAGAGATACCTACTCCATGGGGACCTGCCAAATTCCTGCGAAGCATGAAAAATTCACAAAATACCCACTTATATATAAGGGCTATGTTATATTACTTTGTTGGAAATTATTTCTATTTTATTTTTTTTGTCTATGTAAATTATGTTAAATTTGTGTTTGAATTGTATTGTAATCTGATAAATTTGTTAAATTATATTAGATTATACTATGGTTGTGTTATTTTATTCCGTGAGTACCTGCCTCTCCTGCAGGGAGAACTAAACGGGAATTTGTGACAGAAAAAGAATGATGACGGAAGCATTTTTTCAAATGGGAGTGGGGGCGGAGAATTGGTACGTGCCCCATAGATATCCATCGTCAGCCCTAGTCATTACGTTTAAAAAACCATTGTTATGATCCTTCACCACGGCATAGAACAAAAAAGGATTCATCCCTCTTAATACCTTGTCGCGACCACTAAAAGAAGTCCAAAAAATGTCCGTTTGAAGCAAAAATTAGGTCAAGAGCTTTTCAAATATGAAGAACCATAAGGCACTCCTAAATACAATATCTAACAGTCTCTGGGTGAAGTTTACATTTAGAGCACAAGGCTGACGTAGAAAGACCTTCCTAATAAGAAGCACAAGGCTGACATAGAAAATTTATTTGGACAATGAAAAAGTTGTCACACAAGTTTTTCAATCAAGGCTATATTAACACGCCTATTATCCCTTATCCCAAGATCTCCGAACCTCCTAGGAACAACTTGTTTCCAATAAGTCAAGCATAAGTTACGCCCTTCAGTGCTCCCTTTCCAGAGAAATGGTCTCATCATGGAATCAATTTCGGTCGAAATAAGAAACAAAGACACTTGCATATGATAAAAAGGAATAGAGGAAGCTACAAATTTAATAATGAGACAAAGTCTACCTGCTTTGTTCAGAGGTTTGTATTTGCTGTTGGAAAAACTCAACAAAGGTTCAAACAAAAATCTGTCTAACAGTGGAAGCACCAAAGAATAATTTTTCCATAATCTGTGCGATTAAATAGGCAATACCAAAGATACTCCAAGCAGCAAATACAATGGCAAAAATTAAACAACCAGACACCAGAATTTTAACATGGAAAAATCCACAAAAGAGGAACAAAAAATTCATGGGACCTAGTCTAGAAAAATCTTCCACTATCAAAATAATGGGTACACAAACAGTCTTCCTAATAGCACTAGAACATCTCAAAATCAACAAAATACATCAACAAAACTGATAGAATCAACATAAACCCTCCACAAAGTGGGTATCTCAAATCAGACAAAAGAGAAGGCAATACAACTAGTAAGTTATATCCTAATGTTCATCTCTGCATCAGGAACAATATGCTAAAATTTCATAAAAGATGGAGCAAGTTTACCGGTTCAATCGGATAAAAAATGGCTTGCCCTTTTACCCTAAATTTTCTTCTTCTCCCTCGACGATGAACCCTTATTGTTCCCTTTTTTCTTTTTGTTTCAAAATGAGAGAGCCTTGCTCTCGTTCTCTCTCCCTCGTGGCTTTAGCCACTTTTTTCTTTATTTTATTTTTTATTTTTTTTAAGTTTTATGGGCCCCACTTGAGATTGGGGACCCACTAACAAATCTCTCCCTCACCAATTCAAGTGGGGATAGATTGCTCCACTAAGTCTGTCTTTTCTTTGCAGGAATCAAACTTCACTGCAGGTAAACTCTTAGTCATCATATCTGAACCATTATCATTAGTATGGATATTCTTAAGTGCATATGACTTCATTTCAAGCTTTTGACATCTCCAACGATACCTCACCTCTATGTGCTTTGATCTGGAATAAAACGTCGAAATCTTGCTTAGATGGATATCACTCTGACTGTCACAAAATAACACAAACTTCTCTTGATTGATGCCTAACTCATGTAAAAATTTCTTCATCCACAAGAGTTCTTTAGAAGCTTTAACAACAGCAATGTATTCTGCCTCTGTAGTAGACAAAGCAACACATTTCTTAAGTCAAGATTGCCACGACACAGCTCTCCCTGCAAAAGTCATCATATAACCAGAAGTAGACTTCCTTGAATCAAGATCCCCAACCATATCTGCATCTGTGTAATCATCCAATACAGGTTAGCCACTCCGAAAGTATAAACAAATTCTGGAAGTAACATTAAGGTATCTGAGAATCCACTTCACTGCTTGCCAGTGTTCCTTGTCAAGATTAGAGAGAAATCGACTAACAACTCCCACGGCATGAGCAATATCCGACCTGGTGAAAACCATAGCATACATCAAACTGCCAACTGCAGATGCATATGCATATGGAATCTTCTTCATCTCTACTTTCTCTTTCTCACTTGTAGGACATTGCCGCGAACTCAGCTTGAAATGACTAGCAAGTGGCGTACTAACAGGTTTGAAATTATTCATGCTAAACCTCTCTAAAACCTTCTCAATATACTTTTGCTGCGACAGCCACAGTTTTCCATTCTTCCTGTCACGAGTGATACTCATACCAAGGATTTTCTTTGCAGGACCCAAATCCTTCATTGCAAAGGATATGTTCAAGTCTTTTTTAAGACTTTCAATCTTCTTAGTGTCAAGACCAACAATCAACATGTCATTAACATAAAGCAAAAGAATTATAAAATCACCATCAAAGAATTTCTTAACATACACACAATGATCAGAAGAAGTCTTACTATACCAATGACCTTCCATGAAGGAATCAAACTTCGTGTACCACTGCCTTGGCACTTGCTTCAGCCCATATAAGCTCTTCTTCAACTTGCATACAAGGTGCTCCTTTCCTTTAACCTTGAAACTCTCTGGTTGCTTCATATAAATTTCTTTATCTATGTCACCGTGAAAGAATGCAGTCTTCACATCAAGTTGCTCAACCTCTAAATTCAAGCTAGCCGCAAACCCAAGCACAAAACTCAAAAAGAGGACATCTTCACAACTGGAGAGAAAATCTCCTCAAAATCAATACCTTTCTTTTGCTTAAAACCTTTCACAACCAATCGAGCTTTGTACCTTGACCGTGAGACATTTTCATCTACTTTGAATTTGAATACCCATATTTCTTGAATGCTCTTTTACCCTTCGGTAGCATCACCAATTCAAACATATGATTCTCATAAAAGGATTTCATTTTTTCTTGCATGGCCTTCAACTAATCTTCCTTATGCTCATCAGACATAGCTTCCTGGTAGCTCTCTGGCTCCCCAATTTCGGTTTTTATCATGTACTCATAAGGAGAGTATTTCTGTGAAGGATGACGTTCTCTAGTAGATCTTCTTAATTCAGGCTCAACTGGTGGTTCAGGTGGAACTTCAATATCTGGTGAAACTTCTGCATTTGATACCTCAGGTTGAGGTGTAGGTTTATCATGCAAATCATCACCATCATTATCAACTTGTACATCTCCCCCATTAATGGGAGGTCTAGTGGAAGGACCAGGTTCATCATTAGCAAAACGTCTAACAGTTATTGTTGGCTTATCTGTCTTCTCAAGGTCTTCAATAGTTTGGTCTTCAAGAAAAATCACATCTCAATTTCTAATTATCTTCTTGCTCACCGGATCCCATAATCTGTAACCAAAGTCTTCGTGACCATAACCAATGAAGATACACTACTTTAACTTTCCATCAAGTTTGGACCTTTCATCTCTTGGAATGTGAACAAAAGCCCTACAGCCAAACACTCGCAATTGACTATAAGAGACATCTTTTCTTCTCCAAACTTTCTCTAGAACATCACCATTTAGTAGAACTGAAGGAGAAAGGTTTATCAGATCTACTACAGTCCTCATCACTTTACCCCAAAAAGATTTAGGCAACTTTGCATGATAGAGCATATATCTGATTCTATCATTGATAGTGCGATTCATTCTCTCTACAACTCCATTATGTTGAGGAATCTTAGGAAATGTCTTCTCAAGCTTGATCCCATGTCCTTTAATACTCTTCAAACGGACTCATGTATTCACCATTATTATCTGCTCGAATACATTTCAATTTCCTTCCTATTTCTCTTTCAACAGTTACATGAAAGTGTTTGAAGATACCGAGCACCTGGTCTTTAGATTTCAAAACAAAAGCCCACACTTTTTGAGAATAATCATCAATAAAAGTAACAAAATATGATGCACCACCTAGTGTCTTAGCATCCATAGTGCAAACATCAGTGTAAACTAAATCTAGAACATGTAATCTCCTATGAGGTCCAAAACTATGAAATGATACTCTAGCATGCTTTCCAAAAAACAATGAGTACAAGTATTTAAAGTTGTACCTTTCACTGGAAGTGAGTGCTTCTTGGCTAAGACGCTTAGTCCTTTCTCGCTCAAGTGACCAAGACGTATACGCCACAAATCAGAAGAGGAATCATCAGCTACACTTGCCTCTTCTTTGCATAACTTTGCTTGCAACCGGTAGAGAGTAGTGAGACTATTGTCTTCTTTAGCAATAATGAGAGCCCCTTTGGTAATCTTGCATTTTTCACTACCAAAAGAAGTGCAATACCCCTCTTGATCCAATGTATTCACTGAAATAAGATTGAACCTCATATCTGGCGAATGCCTAACATTCTTCAACTACAAGTTGCATCCCATGTTGGTTTCAAGCCACATATCACCCATACCAATGATATCACATACTCGTTTATCTCCTAATTTGATCTTACCAAAATTTTTTGCAGTATAGGAAGTGAAAAATTCACGCCTCGGAGTGACATAACATGAGGCACTAGAATTCATAATCCAAGTGGAATCATCACAGACAAGATTCACATAATTTTCATCATATGTGATAAGAACATCTTCATAAACAATAGCAGCAGTTTCTTTATACTATCTTTACCTGTGTTTTCGTTTCTTCCCCTTGATTGTTCTCTTTTCAAGAACCTACAATACCTCTTGATATGCCCAGACTTGCCACAATGGTGACAAATGAACTCCTTTCTTGGCTTGTATTTTTCTCTTGACTTGCTTCGACTCTCTGACTTGTCGGAACTCTTGAGGTTTTCTACTTTGACTTCTCCCCGTGACTCTGAAACAAGTGCTTCTGACTGGAGGAGACATTAGTCAAACCTCGATCTCTTCTTCTGACTTCTTCATTCAACATGCTCTCTTTAACCATTGCTAACGTTAACTTTTCTTTTGGAGTTGAGTTAGTCAGTGTCACAACCAAAACTTCCCAACTATCAGGCAAAGAGCTCAGCAACAACAAATCTTGCAACTCATCATTCAAAGTGATTTCATTATTTGTCAGTTGGTTCACCATCTCCTTAAAAGTGCTCAAGTGCTCCGACATTGATTTACCTTTAATATACTTCATATTAACAAGCTTCCTTATCAAGAATGCTTTGTTTTGCACATTCTTCCTCTCATATAACTCCTTCAATTTCTTCCACATATTCTTGGCATTCGTTTCGATGTCAACATGTGGATACACACCAAGATCAAGCCATTGCCTAATCAAAGCAGCTGCCTTCCGATTCAGCTTCTTCCATTCAGCATCGGATTTAATGCCTTTGGATTTATCCTCCTCCACAAGATTATACAAGTCCTTGCTATACAACATATCTTCCATGAGGGTCTTTCAAATTGAATAATTTTGGGAATTCAATTTAACCATATTCGGTCCATGAATATTTTCCTCCATTTAATCAACACAGAGATAAACAACCAAAGCTCTAGATACCACTTTATTAGAAAAATTCAATAAAGGTTCAAACAAGAACCTGTCTAACAGTGGAAGCACAAAAAAATAATTTTTCCACAACCTGTGCAATTGAATACCAAAGATACTCCAAGCAGCAAATATAATGACAGAAATTAAATAATTAGACACCAGAATTTTAACGTAGGAAAATTTTCAAAAGAGGGACAAAAAATCTACGAGACCTAATCCAGAAAAATCTGCCACTATCAAAATAATGGCTACACAAACAATCTTCTTAATAGCACCAAGACATCTCAACAATCAACAAAATACATCATCAAAACTGATGGAATCAATATAAATCCTCCACAAAGTGGGTATCTCAAATTAGACAAAAGAGAAAGCAATATAACTAATAAGTTATATCCTAATATTCATCTCTACATCAGAAATAACATACTAAAATTTCATAATAAATAAAACACGTTTACCGATTCAATCGGATCAAAAATAACTTACCCTTTTTTCCCAAATTTTCTTCTTCTCCCTCGATGATGAACCCTTAATGTTCCTTTTTTCTTTTTTTTTTCAAAATGAGAGAGCCTTGAACTCGTTCTCTCTCCCTTTTTTCTTTTAGCCACTCCTTTTTTATTTTTTTTATTTTTTTTATGTTGTGTAGACCCCACTTGAAATTGGAGATCATAAACGCTTCCAACTAGCCTAAGCGGACTTGAATTTTGTGACGAACTCCCTGAAAAGAAGCTATGCTAAACCGACCATATCCCATATTCATCCCAATATACTTATGAAGATCACAAGTGAACCGAAAATCAGAAATGCTAGAAAAAATCTCCTATGTCCTTCTAGTTATATTCAAAGAATGGACTACTCTAGATTTATCAACATTTATCTTCAAGATTAACTACACAATATAATCACAATTTCAAGATGCTGAGATATATAGATGCAGATATTTTAAAAGGTAAAAACTCAGGTGAAGTCGACTTCACGTGAAGTTGATATCTAAAAACTGTTAGATGAAAATTTAGTCAAATCAGTTAAATTATCTAACAGTTCTCAGGTATCAACTTCATATAAAGTCGAATGCACCTGAATTTTCACCATTTTAAAAACCTAGATCGAGGTCTTTTAAAATTTTGAGTTGATGTTGAACATTTGCCGTAATAAGAAAGTGAAATAAAGTGAAGTAAAGCGAAAAAAACAAACGCGAAAGAATACAAGTTCTATTTCAAACTAAGAAAGTGAAGTAAAAATAAAAATATATTGTCGTATTAGCCATTATTTGATTTTGACTTCAGCAGGTAAGAATCTTTCCATTTCTTTCGAAGCCAAATTGACAACGGATGCTTTCTTTCCTTCGAAACACTGTCGATAGATAATGCATATTCCTTTTAATACGATTTGATCATGCTAAATAAAATCGAATTCGATCTGCCTAATTTATGGATCGATCTAATACCAATCCGAATTTTACAGATCGTATCTGATCATTTCGAAGATAAAGAGGAGCAGATATCAGAAGCATGTAGTATAGCGGATCGGATCATAGAGGCCCAAATATATATATATATATACACACTTCACTAAATCAGAAAAATGTTCTATGAACATAAGAAGTCATTAAATCAGTTCTGATGTATTTATCTATATTTATACATTTGTTTTACACATTTTTTCGAACAAAATAATTAAACGTCTCATAACAAAATCAAATTTGTCATGATAGAATAATCAAATAATTTTATATTAACATAGTTACTTTTTTTACAAGCATCAAATATCTATATTCTTATTTCTTATACGATGGCTGAAATTTTTGTATTATTATAAATCTATTGTTAGAGAGAGTGACAACTCCCCCGTTGGTTTGTAGGACACCTCAATGGGTAGAGGATAACTGATCCAAAGTAAACTTTGTATGAACAAGATAAGTATATCTGGATCCAATTTGAATTAAATTAAAACTAAACTTGATCAACTAAAATTTAAATATTAACTAAATTTATCAATTTCAAATCAATGTAAAATAG
The DNA here is from genome assembly GCF_000817695.3 of Arachis duranensis. NCBI lineage: Eukaryota > Viridiplantae > Streptophyta > Magnoliopsida > Fabales > Fabaceae > Arachis > Arachis duranensis. The sequence goes on from NC_029775.3 coordinate 21,593,341, forward strand.
AAGTGCATGATATGGTGTTTTTCTTGAAATTTTGTTCTTCATGTAAAATACAAGTTTCAAAATCATTCTTAATACGTTTTTTTTTTAAATTATCCATAATGTTTCAAATATGCTTTAATTATATTCTTCGAATTTAATGTCACTAGTGGAGATACTAACATACAATCCTATGCCTCAAACATGTTTCAAATTTTAGTGGCTAGTAGAAAGGTTTTTAATAAAAGTGGTTTGAATTAATAAAAATACCACACGAACACACACAACTAAATTATTAACCATCAAGTCAACCAGCATGCATTTATGTAGTGTATATTATTTCACATAATTTTTTTAATAAAATAATAAATTACCGGAATAGTCAAATCTATCATAATAAAATTTGAGTTGTTAAGTTGGGTGGTCAAACCTACCCAATTGTAGAAATAACATTCCTTAGAAGAGAAAAGTGTACATATTTCAACTACATGGGCTGTGAAGTGAAATGGCAGCCAAAATTGGTTGAAAAACTTACATTTTGGAAAGCTTGAAACTTGCAATCCTCCTCCTTTGTCCGGGCTGGGAACCGGCTGTGTAAGGTTAATATAAGAACACAGGCGGAGTTAATTGCTTAAACCACGAGACATCATACACACACAATAGATCTTGCCGGTTGCCACGTTTGAGAACTTAAGAGTAGAAGTTAAAGAACATACCCCATTTTAAAGATAAATTAGCTGTAAATCTGCGCAATGGGTACCCTTTTTTTTATAAAAATTTAATAAATATTTTAAAAATTAATATAAATTTTATTTTGGTTTAGGGTTTATAATGAGAATCAAAGGATGAAAGCTGAAGCGTTGAATCTTACATGAATGGTCAAGAGATTATAAAGTCACATTACTTCTTTGTGCGATCGTGTAACCTTTTAGTTACTTATAATCCTAGCATTCGTTTCTAGTTATACGAACCAAATTTTGTTGGCCTCTCTAATTATAACCATTACTCTCGTATCATATCAATTACAAAGAGCAACTCAAATGGAATTACATTTATGGTTTCAAATCTGACGTGTATATAAAGTGGAACCTTTCAAACATTTTACTTTGCATTTTACCTTAGGTTGATGATATTGGTCACCTTAGGTTGAGGGAATCAATTGATAAACAAAAAATGCATAACAAGGGACGGAAAAGAGAAACGTACCAGTAGGCACAATCCAACTCGGCAAAACTAACACGGTTTTTTCCTACTTGAGCTACTCCTGCAACTGCAACCATAGGAATTGAAAAAAAGGAGGGAAGTATAATAAATATAACAGAAGAGGCTCCAATAACATCAACATATTCTTGTACTTGAAAGGATACATCATCACTTATCAAGCTTCCCACAAGAGGCGTCTTTTCCCACCGCCAATTAACCATTGTACATGGATTGGTACTACTATACACATTTCTTCCTCAAATGATACCCACCTCTTAATTTGAACATGGGAAATAAATGTACCAAAAATAGGGTATAATTAATATTTAAATTTCAAGTAGACACTAGTAATAGTTTCTTATTTGTAGAGTGGATATTACAGTGACATGAAAAACTAATACTACAATTTTTGGCCCAAAACACAATTAGTATATATACCTGAGAATCTCTCGTCAGAAATGGCAGTTTTTCAAATAGAACTAAAGATTCATTTATTTCAATAAAATCTTTCCCATTTGCCTATTTTTAGGACATATTTCAACTCCCCCCTTCTTAAATGGGAGATCCAAAAACCCATTGCTAGTTTTGTTTAATATATGTATGCAATCTCACATTCTCACCAAGTAAAAATGTTATAAATTGATCATGCAGCTCAAGAAATTCTAGAAAATGAATATATTCAATAAGTTCAAAAGGGTTGATATCAAAACCTAACAATGTACAATCCATTTGTATAAGTAATTGCAATACCATTATTATTGGTCAGAGGATACATCAATTGTGCCAGTTATTGAGACGTAGCCACCAACACAATTCCAACGAATCTTTGTTATAGAAATTAAAGGGTGTGGAAAAGAGAGAGAATTAAGGAGTGAACGAGGGAGTTGTAATTTTCAGTAACATGCACTACTCATATTTCCAAAGCTTTTTCCTCGTTAAAAGAATTAGGAATCTTTTCACTATATCATATAAACAAGTAAAGAATTATTTACAGCTTCTAAGAGGAGAAACTCAACTGCCACAAAAAGTCTACAAGAGTGCACGCGAGTTATTTCATCACCGAACAAGGAGGCGACCCAAATTGTATATCAATCACCATTGGCCTATCAACAATGATGATGATCCATAGCCTGAAAAATCATAATACTCAAATCAATAACCCAGAACAGATGCAGTTGACAGATGTCTTTATTTTATTTTCAGTCATCATCATCATCTTAATTGTCATCAACAATATACAAAGTTCACAAATGAGAAGAGAACAAAGCTATCACAATTGATAAGTAAAGACATGCAGCAAATTCTAAATCAGACAACCTGTATTATGAAAAGTAAATGATTACACTAATTGGTAGTTGAAACTAGATTAGTTTTCCTAAACAATCATTAGTGGCATTGTGGCAACTGGCAAGGAGCTCTAACATTATGATCTCATGTATACTACCAAACCCATCAGCACCAATCCATCCACTACTTGTTTAAACAATCAAATATTATTATAGCACAGACAAGCTCGGACATTACCAAAAGGATTCAATTATTCAATATCTATAGGAAATCAATAAAAAGCTGCACAAACTCTGAGAATGGGATGACTAAAACACAAACCCAGTTGTAAATATTAAGGTACAGATGCAGATAATAATAATAATAATAATAATAATAATAATAAATTCTATTAATATGTAAACATATCAAGTAACATAAAACAAGACATCCATAAAAGTAACCTCCATGAACACAAAATTACTTTTCAAAATTGAAAACGTACAAGATATGCTCATAAACAGGTACTCTTGCAATGCAACTCATCCAAGTTGATGTCTGAGGAAATATAAAGCTAGCAGAGTCTTCAAATCTTCAAAATGATATCCAATGGGAGCATGATCCTACAAAGAAGACAACTTTAATAAGATAACAAGCAGAATAAAGTATTTGTATCAAAGCAAAACAGTTTTTTTCTTATCAGCTGTGCCGACCAGTTTATCACAATTAAGGTATGATATACAAGACTCTTCTCCATAACTTTAATCAAATGAAGTACATACAAGTTTAGAAAGTTGAATGCTTAAATGGATGGGAGGACAGAAACTTTGGAAATGAAATGGTTAACTGTCCACAAAAGGGGAAGGTTATAATTGCTACAATGAAGAGAGAGAATTACAATGACTCAGGAGGATAGGGATCCGCCTATACCAAAAACACACAAATAAAATAAGAGTTGAAAAGAAAAATTTAATGCAACAAAGCTTCAGAACCCCTCAATATATCATTATCATTATCCCCATCATCATTAAAACAAAAAGAAGAATGCATAATATGCAATGAAAGTTTAACTGACACATAAAAGTGAGCCAGTGCTAGAGTGAAGCATTAAAACAATTGAGATGATCAGCAGTAAATGCATACCAGAATTAAAGACTCAATCCCTGACTAATTAAGTGATCCACGACACCTGAATAAAAAGTATATTAATTGTTATGATGTGCACATATCTCCAATAGCAGAAAGAAAAAATAAAAATGGCAGTTTCCCAACTTCACTTTTGCCCTAAAAGTTCTGGAACAATACTGATTGTATCCAGACATCAGTTTAAAATAAAATTGATGAATTTATAAAGTTATATGACAATAAAAAGCAAGAATGAACTATATGGATTAAGTATCAATATATGTTCAACAAGATGGGGTCTCCTAAACTTACTTTCTGGAACCACAGTTGCAGGGAATCTTTTTATCCTCCAACGGGAACTTATAATTATAAGTAATCTCTTCACCAGCAGCAATATGCCGTTTTGAATATATGAAAATCTTCTTTTGACCCTCGAAAGAGATGACCTTTGTATAGCAGTTGGGCTGCAACATTTCCATTCAAAAAAGGATGGATGTGAAATCAATATTTGGGGGGAAGGAAGATAAAAAAGAGGGTAGTATACTCATATTTGCATAGTATCATAATACTACACGAAGTACCTCACAAGAATGGTTAATAAATCTTGCAATCCCACCTCTCTTTGTAGCATCAACCTACAAGCTCAAATTGGTAAAACAGATCCATCATTTCAATGGCTATCACTAATTTCAAAATTTTCAGGATATGCTCATTTAGAAAACCAATTTGGAGTGATGCAAAGCTACATATATGACATAACATGGCCTTCCTTAACCACTTATATTGACTAGTCATCATGTGTTTTGATTACCTTAGGAAATGAAATATGTTTGAGGGTGTATGCCATAACATTAGAACTTCAATTCTCAAAGTTAAGTGGTGGCAATGCTTTTGTGATTCTACCATGTTGAGATTAAAATAGCCACAACTACCTCCTAAATTAACAACCCCACTATCCCATCTATTAGAATATATCTCTTTTTTCCATTTTAAAATTATTTAAGTCAACACCCTGGTAGCAGATCAATCCTCTTCAACTTCTCTCCCAATGTCTGATCACATTTGGCACATGATCAGGTCAGCCTAAATCCTTGTCAACTTTTAAAGCCCAAAAACTTTTATCCTTAAGGTCAAACCCCAGGCTACAGTCTAGCATGAATTTTATGATGTTTGAATAGCAAATAAAGATAATATCTAATCAAATCAAGATAAAGATAATATCTAATTCATGTGATCCAATTATACCATAATTATCCTAGAGGAACGAAAATTAATATAAAAAAGGGCCACAGTATGACTATGAAGTACTAACCACATAACCATCATCAAGTCTGAAAAGGTAACTGCTTCCAATTCCCATCTTCTCATACTGACGTTCACGGATATCAGATATCTGGAGAATATAAGGATTATTCAGCAAATTGATTGATTGAGCAAAATTGATACTGACTAAATCAGCATAGCTTTTGCACAAATATGAAATGAGAAAGGATAGCACTTAAGTTTATGGTCATCAGTAACTCTTCAATTATCTAATATTCTAAAGGAAATCACCATTGGATAAACAGTGAGAAACATTTTATAGCCAGAATAATTTTTTGGATAAGAAGCACTCTTATTAATAAGAAAAGAAAGGATATATATTACACCCAGAATATAAGAATTTATTTGAAATGAAATCATTATTTATAAAGAAAGTGGAAACAGTATAAAGAAAGAGCATTATAATATATTTATCCATGTCAAATGTAATTCAAATGCACTTTGCAAAAACCGACAGTCACAGGGATAAAAGTAAGCCTTCGAATATCATCATTGCAACTTTAAATATATTATACCCGAGGACGAATTAGTTCTCCAACATATTCAATCACGAAGTCCTCTGCCTCTATAGGCTCCATTGCAACAAGACCCCAGTCATGTATCTTGCTCCTTTGAAAACGTAATCGTTTTTTCCTTGCCTGAACAGTGCAAAATGGACTGTTAAAACTTCATGTATCACAAAGCTTCAGATAAGAATCCCATAAAAACACATTCATTTTCATCACCTTCAATTGAGGCACTTTCAGAAGATCTGCACCCTCGGCAGCAGCAAGAAGGTTGCGCAATTTCATCCTATTTGTTCTTGCAGAAAGACCCTTATTATTCGATAGCTGCAATAAATTATTATCTGAATCTATGCACTTGTTTTGTATACAGGCAATGCCCCTGACACGTGCTCTATATGCAGGAGTAGCACTTTGAGACCATCTATGCCATTCCCACCCATCAATGGAAGTCCTAGCACATCCATCAGATCTAGGACATAAATTCAATGGCTTGGATTTGGCAGAATTCCTCCTTGCAATAGTAGCATGTTTGCTTGCTCCATGCTTTGCACCATCGTTTGAAATTTTCAAAGACTTGGCAGGATGTAAGGATGGCATACCATCTGTTGAATGTTTCCTTTTTTGTTTCGACATTTTATTTGCTGCAAACAGGAATAGGCAACAATTAAAATACATCTGAATCTTGCAGAAACAGTAAACATACATCTACAATGATCCAATACAGATAATCTTCATTAAGAAGCACAAAGCTGATAAACATATTTTTTCCATATACCGACCACTTGGTCTCTGTTTGGAGCAATGACCAGCAGCCTTCCCCTTAATGGTGCCATCACTGCAATTGCTTTTAGCCACCTTCTTCATGGAAACACTATTATTTGTTGATGCTGAAAGCTTCTTTTCATTTGATTTTAGGACATCCTCAGCATTGCTTTTAACCACCTTCTTCATTCCAACACTATTATTTGTTGACGCAGAAAGCCTCCTTTCATTAGATTTTACGGCATCCACAACACCATCTGGATAAAGAAAAGCCACAAGGGTTAATCTTAAACAAATTCATTCTTATAAAAACCATATCACCAAATTAACAAGCAAAGTTATATATTTTGACCAGTATGTGAAAGTTTCAATGCTTTCGAACTAGTTTTATTCTTCAAGGACAATCGATCACCATCTGTGCTACCATTGACAATGATAGATGACCTGCTCTTATTAGATTTATCTTTCTTCCCTTTAACCACACTAGCCTTTCCACGCTTAGCAGCTATTTTGACTTCTGCAGTTTCATTCAAATCTCCCAAAACATAATTCCTTAACTTACACACGTTCTGCTTCCCTGGCCTCGAATCATCCACTGAAGCAGATTGAGAGGAACACAACTCTTTGTGTGACAGTTTCTTGCGGTGGTATGTATACTTTCCATTAACTAGAGGAACTGCAGAAGAGCCTTTTGCTCCTCCTTTCATCTTTCCCAGTCCAGAAGTAGCATCATTTAAAGGTTCCTTCCTTGCTTTCTTTGCTTTTCCTTTCTAAAGGATTACAAACAAAAATAAATAAATAAATCAACTCAGGCTCAACATGAGATGAAATTAAACCAGAAACCAAAGGCAGGTAGCAAAAACATATCTAAGTTATTGTAAGTAATAACAAGCACAGACAACCCTATAAACATATTTAAGCTCTCATTAATAAGAATGAGAGAAGCTCTAACCTCATGAATACCAGAATGACTGCGTTTCTTATTAGACATAAAAGCTTGATTCAATGTAGGATAAAAAAAAGCGGATTTCCACTCTTCTAGGACTTCATTATGCAACTTTTGTCGGCACAGTGCAGTTGCAACATATTCTGTAATCTTAGGATTACATTCAGCTACCCTTGAAGGTCGAATCTTCAAATTCGGTGGTGGGAAAATTGTGTGCGAGTTCTCTTCAAATCCAGGTGGAAGTTCACCAATTTCCCCTTCATCAACTACTTCTACACCTCCACACAACTCCTCAAATGCATTCGAGAATACATTAGACATATGATTTGCTAATGAAGGCTCACAAACTGAATCTTCAGCCTTAACAGTAGCTACTAACTTGTCATTTAGAATTTCCTTCATAGGAGTTTCACCAGTGTGTAGTTCTGAGAAACCAGAGACACTAACAGCAACCTACAATAATTAAAGGATTCTTCAATATAATATAGCAAAGAAAGATAAAAATAACAAGCACACTTCTAATCACATTACCTTACTCAATTTGTCTTCATGAGGGGAATGAATTATTTTGTTCACTTCCTTTTCAACAAAACTTCGAAAGTATTCAGCTAAAGACACCTTTGAAGAGAAGTGAAGCTCATTCTCCACACTTTCAATAATGCATGTCAAATTTTTGGAGTTACTATAAGTGCATGAAACTCTTTGACCTTCCATTAAATTTCCATCTTTGGGTACATTAGAAGATAAAGAAGGTAACTTAGAATGAGAATCTGTTCCTGTTGTCAGCACTCCAAACTGATTACAGCCATCGGTAGGGTATTTAGAACAACCTGTCCCAAGAAGCAACTGCAGAACAATTATATGATCATTATGGGGACAACTGAAGCAAAAAAAAAAAATAATAATAATAATAATAAGCAAAAGATACTCACAGCTTCAGATTTAATCTTTCCATCATATTCTCCACAACCATTAACAAATATTTGAAGATTAGGATGAGACCAAAGTTTCTTTTTCCTCCAGGAACATAAGTACTCTGCTAGAGGGTCAAAAAATACAGCATTCCACGTGACTTGCATGCAATAATCAACAAGTACTTTACGTACAACAGCATACGACCACCAAAAGTTCTCAACACTTCCAACCGATTTAAAACTTGTTGAAGATGGTCTAGAAATTTCAAGACAAGTCTGATCATCTGCAATATGGGAAGATGCATGCTCACTCGGAACAGCAGTATCTTTACTAATCTCCACAGCAACATTTGACTGTTAATGCAAAAATTCAACAACTTAATAATGCTGCATATAATTTGAACAACACTACATGTATAGAAACAAAAACATCACCCTTTTGCTGTCAACCACGGAGGTCTCAGAAGCCAGGTTAGTTGAATCAAGCTTCTGCCTCTTGTGTTTCTTTTCAGTAAAAAATTCTGCAATAATATCACTTATAACCCCATCGAGCACAACTCTGCGGGCAGATTTCATGACACCCAAGTGCAATTGGGAAGAAATGTCCTCAGATATTTCACAGATTAAGTTTACCGTACCACCAAGCTCATTGTTGTTGGAACCTGATCTACAAATGGTTCCAGATGTATCCCCTTTCAGAGCATTTACAGCAGCAACTAGCAGAAAGGAACCATACTTATTGCCAAAATGAGATATCTGTAAATTAACATAAAAAAGTCATGAAAAGGCTTTGCTAGAATAACATTACCTTCTCTGGACAAAACACAGGTAAACCAAAGCAACAAAGTAATATTCCAACAACTTTGTTTAATATTTTATTTTTTCCTAAATATAAATACCACATCATAGGTTTGTAACGTATACTTTCTTTTGTGTGTGATATATATATATATAAACAATAATCTATACTGATACTACACACTTCAATGTCAAGGGGAAGTTAAATAACAATTTCCTTGAAATTTGGCATACTTCAAAACTCAATCATACAAAAACATACTGGCTACATGGCAGTCCAGGAAATTTTCAATTAAATCCAGTTTTACATGAGAGGGAAAAAGAAACTGGACAGGAAGAGCTAAGTTGGGAATACACACTAATGTGGATGAGAACTAGTGGTTGACCATACCAATCACATTAAATTTTTATACGAGCTAGCAAATTACATCAAGTTTCTGACAAATTTCAACTTCTGATCAAGCATCAAAACAAAATGATTATCAAGGATCCAATTCAAAAATGGTCATTTCAGGTATAAAAATTGTATTTTAGCTTAAAAGAATAGATTACAAGGAATTAACAACAATCTAATTGCAACCTTCCAAACTAACAATAACAATAAAAAGAGGGAAAAAATATCTTGATGCACCTAAAGGATAATCATGAACCCCGGTAGTAAAACATAATTAATCGTTTCCTGAACAAAGAATACGGCTCATAAAATTGTTTCAGAAAATAAATATTAGAATCTTACCATTGACGAGTCTTGAAGATATCCATGATGATGCCAGGAAATCAATTCTGAAATAGAATGTGGACCGTGTTTCATGCCCTTTTCATCCTCATAAAGCCAACAACGTTCTTCACCTAACTGAAAAAGAAATAAAACACCCATCAAAAAAGACAAACTAGTAATTCAAACAGACTTAAATTTGACAAAACCCACAGATATGCACTACCATCTGAGAAGATATCATACTGTTGAACAACTCTGACTTTGAACATTGGTGGTTAGGTTCATTAATGCAGTAATTGCCATGTGAATACGGAACTGACTGCGAGCCAGAGTTAACAGCCAAAGGAGCAGCATTGTCAAGAGACTGATTCTGCCCATATATTGCCATATCCATAGATGAGGAGGGACCATTTGTATGAACCCCTGAGCCAGAGAAACCCAAATTCAGATATGCAAACCCAGTAGAGACATGGTCAGGAAACTGCTTGAAGTAATTCAGTGGCACAGGGTTCATTATTGTGCCATTAATCATAGGATAGACAGGAAGCTCAAATGGCAAGAAACCAGTAGTTAAACCCTCATATAGTTGCTCCTGAATATATGGACCACACATTTGCCCTTGTTCATTCACATACATCCATCCACTCACAAAAGCAGGCTGCTGCACATAGCTACTGAAACGCTGGTCTTGATGTGAAATATTCCCTGCTGTAGAACATGCAGGAATATCACTACCACCAACATTTTCTTGGCAGCTCATCTCCATTCCAGAACTATCCACTTTATCATCAATATTGTAGTAAGAGGGAATACCACCAGCACTCTTGAACACAGAAGCATTCAAGCATGAAAGATAATTCAATCTGAAAAGGAGGACTTTGAAAGTAAGATTGAAGCACGGGTTAATTTTGTTATCATATCTGAATATTCTGACTTTTACATGTCACTTAGTTCCATCCAACAGTCACCACTACACCCTACTTCAGTTTTAGTAAAAACAAGACAAATAGGAATACTATAAGAGAAACACACAAGAAGGAAAATTGAACCTTCCCCCCCCAGGAAGGACATTATAACATGTAATAGACCATATTTATATCTAAACCATCAACATCTAAACCTATGGTCCCTAGGTCTCCCCCAATCTCTAGCCATTAGACTATCCCCCATCTGATCCGCTCTCCTTACTAGGGTTTGTAAAGACCTTCTATGAGAAACATATGTGACTCTGAAAAACCATAAGAAACTCTCCATATTTTTTCCATGTACATTCCTCTGAAGAAATGATGGAAAAACAGTCAAAGAGAAGCTTTCAGCACAATCCATCCCAAATTCATGGCCTCTGAATAGCCACTGAATCACGAGTTCAACTTCAATATCATTTAAAGTCCACAACCACATGCCTCATTCCAGATAATTTTTCATATAACAATGGCACTTAGCAATAGAAAAATTAGAACAACAGAGTATGCAAACTGTAACCAACTAAACACTCAAAGAAAAGTCAAAAGATATAAAGCAGAAAATCTCAGTCAGAAAATCAAGGCTAACAACTGCGTAAATTCCTTTACAAGCTAGAATATCTTATAACACTTAGCACCAAACCTCTTCCTCCTACTCAATCTTTCCAAAAGAAAATTTCAACTTGACAAACAAAAATTAGCAATCACAACAAAAGAAACAAACAACAACAAAATATATCTGAGTCAACCGAATGTTACTGAATGCACCACCCATATCCAGTGCGATTGCAGGAAAAATTGAAAAACTAAACCTAAAACATTTTTCCCGATCATTAATAAAGCGCGTTCACTGCATATCCACAAGCTAAAATGTGAAGAAATTGGACACATGCAAACTGATACCATATGCGGAAGCATTGGACGATCCAGGCAATCAATCGGAATAATTGAAGAATTTCAGCATTGGAAAGGATCCAGCGCACCACGGACGGAAAGGAACGATGGGAAACCACGACGGCGGCGGTGAACCAAGAACGGCGGACCGGAGATTAGGGAGTGGGAGGCTGGCTAGGACGTGGACTGCGAGGTATGGACCGGGTCATAAAGTCAAGTCCACGGATGACCCTCTTCTAATCGCCTCTCGCCATCCTTAACCCAAACTGAGCTGAAAAATGGGTTGGGTCGGTGAACAACATTTTCGGCTATGTTGCATGGGTTTTATTGTCTTCTAAATTCAAGGACTTACAATTGTCAATTACAAACCTCTACTTCTATCGTCTACCAAAAACAAAAATAAAAAACGACTAGTTAATTTTTGGGATGGCAAATTGGAAACTCTACCCGTATTCACGGGTAATTACCCAACCCAGACGGGACGAGGTTTTTTTTTCTTTTTTCCGTCGCGAGTTTTCTGTTAGTGTTAGGGCATGATCGAGGTCAATATATGGTTTTTGGTGATTGATCGAGGTCAATATATATCAGCTCCTATCCCTCTATAATATTATCAAATATTTTCCATATACAAGTCATTTTTTAAAATAAATTCATACAAATCTTTTTAACCTAATTCATCTCACGCGCGTCTTAATCTAACTAATTTTTCAATTAACGCGCAAATATATAATTGCTTTTTCCGTAAGAATTTTGTTTTCTTTTTCGAATTTCGTCAGCATTTTTTATCTTTCATCTCTGCATTTTCTACATTTTTCTTCCTTCGTTCATCTCTGCATTTTCTATATTTTTCTTCTTTCGTTTCTCTGCATTCTCTCTGTGTTCTCTTTCTTCGTTTTTCTCGATTTCTTTTGTTCTCTATGTTCGTTTTTGAAATCAAGCTCTCAAATCAGTTTTGAGGATAATGAAAGCTCAAACTGTCAATTGAACCAGAGTGAAGTGGATTATTGTTTTGAATCCAATGAAGCAGCTGAGGTGTGGTTCAATTCTAATTAATATTTTCGTTAGTAGTTTATGATTTTATAGGTGAATAATGTTGTGAAATTGCTTGTGAAAATTTCATTGCTGATGGTTTAAATTGAATGTATTTAGGAGTTCTGATGAATCTATTTGCATTTCTTGTTTCGGTGTATATCAAAACTATTTTGGTGTATTGTGGGGAGTTTTCAGTGTATTTATAGGTTCAGACTTTTCAAATGAGCGATGGTGAATTGTATTATTGTTTTGAATCAAATCAAGTAGTGAGGTGTGGTTTGAATATAGATAATGTAGTTTGTTTGTAGTTTATGATTCTATAGTTGAATTGTTTTAGTTTCTGTTTGATGATGAGTTCTGAATCTGATTTTATTATTTTTTATGATGAGTTTCGGTGTATGCTAGCTTTTAATATGGTGTATTGTGGACTATTTTCGGTGTATTTTGCAGTTTCTCTGCGATGTTGATGAGCAGCTTGTTCCGAAGATTGGGATGACTTTTAACACGCTTGAGGATGTTTCAAATTTTACAAAGATTATTCGAAAGTTACAGGTTTTTCTACAAGATTTTGGAGAACAAATAAGAAGGAACATGAAATTAAGAACCAATTGATTCATGTAGCAGAGAGGGAAAATGAAAATTGAAAATATCTTCAACTAAGAAGATAAATCTCTAAGCTAGATTAAATTTTTCCTGCAAGATTTATATACACATATTAAAGGACATTGGTGTTTGGATCATTTTGAAGGTTGTGCAGCATCATTCACATCCCTGCTAAGCAAATCAAGCAGAGATACTTAAACAGCACAGGGAACTAAGCATGTTCGTACGATGTACAATAGAGAATAACGAGAGAAAGCTGGAATCAGACAAAACAAAACATACCAATCATTTGTCGCAACAGCCGGGTGTCATCGTGAGTTAAGTTTTATCGAAAAAGATGTGAGAAATTACATCACAGGAGAAGTGCAGAATGTTTTGGAACTAAAGAATGCGAAAGAATTTGGAAAATACTTATTAAGAATGAAAAAGAAGAATCATAATTTCTTTTTCGAGCTTGAACTCGAGGTTGATCAGTCGATTAAAATTGCTTTTTGGGCCGATGCAAGAAGCAGGGCTATCTATGAGTATTTTGGAGATGCTATTTCATTCGATACCACTTACAATACAAACAAGTAATATGTTGTTTTGGTTTATGTATATTTGGTACCATTTTCGGTGTAAAGAGATACTATTTCGGTGGATTAACAATGTTGTTTCTGTGCCGTCGTATTCAGGTATAATATGATTTTTTGTTCTTTTATCGAGGTGAATCACCACAGTCAGTCAACGCTTCTGGGATATGCTTTGATAAAAAAACAAGGATATTCAATCATTTAAATCGTTATTTGAATGTTGGTTTCGTTACATGGGAGAAAATGCTCCAAAAGGCATTCTTACCATTCAATGTGCATCGATGCACAGGGTTATTGAGGCTTGTATGCCTACAACAATTCACTGGTAGTGCATTTGGCACATCATGAAGAAGATTCCAAGTAAATTAAATGGCTACAAGCGACACGAAGAAATCAAACACAAGATGAGGCATGTTGTTTGGAACTCTCTTACAAAAGAATCATTTAAAAGGAATTAGAATGATTTTTTTATGAAGTATGACCTTGGGGACAACAAATGGCTTTGAGGTAATGTTGTTTTTATTAGGATTTAAGTGATGTTGTTAGTTTCAGTATGTGTTTTTTCCTGCGCAGCAAAGGTGTAAAATGAATGTTTTTCGGTGTATGTTAGTCTTATTTAGGTATTTTTGCAAAGCTTTTTGAAGATCGTCATTTATGGATTCCAGTTTATCTCGATCACCACTTCTGTGCTGAGATGAGAAGCACGCAAAGGAGTGAGAGCATGCATGCTTTTTTTAACAATTTCATTATACAGAATAGCTCATTGATCCAATTCGTTAAACTGTACGATAATTGCCTAGAAAGTAGAGAGCAGAGAGAGAGAGAATCAAATGCTGCAGATTTCATACCGTCATATCGTGTGCAACAAAATTCTCAATAGAAGCTCAGTTTCAACAAGTGTATACTCACGAAAAGTTCAGGGAAGTCCAAGCACAATTCAGAGTAAAGACGAATTGCATCACAAGATCAATGCACTCCGCTCTAGGCTATATGGTATATGAAGTTGTAGAACAAGTTTCTAACTTAATATTCAACAAGTTTGCGGTTACATACGACTGGGTATCAGGTGAAGTCAAATGCTAGTGCTTATTATTTGAATCAAGAGAGATATTGTGCCGTCATTCTCTGAGCGTGTTAAGCTTTGAGCGAGTAAACAAAGTGTCATCGAGATATATATTGGAACGATAGAGTAAGAATGTAAAGAGGAGGCATACGAATATCAAGAGCAGTCACGACGAGCCTCTGTTGGAGCCAAGAAGCAAGAGATTTGATGATTTGGTGTTTCATTCACAAAATATCTATGAATTTGCATCAGAATTTGAGGAGCTGACTACGATTCTGCACCACACTTACGATAATGCTATGGTTGAAATGCAAGAACACAAAGCCAAAAAGCAAGGAAAATCTTCGTTATCTCACGAAGATGCTTCCTTGGAAGATATTAACGAGCTTCAAAGCCCTCCACACATGAGAACAAGAGGATGTCCCAAAAATAGACTAGGTTCAAAGATGAAAAAACAGATTGCAAATGCTTCAAAGAAAAAGAAAACGAAAGCTCTAAGAGAGGTAAAAATCATGTTCTTTAAACAGGGGGTAATTGTGTTTATTTTTGTTAATAGTTTTGCTAATATGTGATTTTATTTTTTGCAGTTGAACCTTTTTTATGGTGGTTTGGTGGTGCAATTAAATTCCAGCCAATATCATAGACATGTTATGAATTATCAGTTCAGAGATTCAGTAGCATAGAATAGTTTTTCAGGTGTAACGTGACACTATTTCGGTGTACCAATTAATATTTTTTTGTATATTCTACATGCTCTTATTGATATTTTCTTTATTTTTTATATTTTTGAGATGTTATTGTTTGTTTGGAAATTAGTATTTTAAACTATCTGTAGGGATTTGTTTGCTTTAAATATATAATGCATATATAATTCAATACTTAAGGAGGGTAACAATTTAAATTTCTGAATTTCCATAACTCCTAGTTAAATTTTATAGAAAAATATGTATGCATACGTTTCTGGTGTATTTTGGTTATTTTTTGGTGTTATAAAAAGAATTCAGCATATTAGTATATTTAATCTTGTTTTCCTGAATTTTTTTGGACCTGTAATTAGCAGCCTATGAATACAGCACAGATAGCTTCATAGAAGTGAAAATTTATAAAAGCCTTGGATTAAATATTCACCAACTATACAATTTATAGAAAGTATGTGTTCAAACTATAGAATTTAGTACACAACATTTAACAGTCTACGACATTTAAACTATTCATTGTCGATATCTTCTGAATCCAATTGACAATAAGGACTCAATAATGCTGCAGATGGCTTAGACAATCTGATATCTTCACTTTCTTGAATGGCTCTATCTCTGAGTTGATTCATTTCATCAAATAGAATCAGCGAAGTATATTCAACTTTGAAATGATCCACTTCTGCCTATAGTTTGAAAAAATTTCTTTTATTAAACTCCGTTAATTTAGTAAAGTAATATAGAGTTATCTATTTTTAAACATAGTTATTTGTGTCTAACTGTCTCATTCATATTTTCCCTTTTTGATGTTTTATGGTTCAATTACCTCGAGCCATTTTATCACATAAATGGCACAATCGTAGCTAAAAACAAAAATAAATTAGCAAAATAAAATAGGACAATAAGAGAAAACATAAAATTTTCTCAGAGAGAAAGATTTATATCTGGTACGTTGGCCGACAATGTTAATATATGGTGGTTCGATTTCATCATCCTTTTTTCTCAGAGGTTATCTTTCGGCAAATACCCTCATCCTTGAAATCATGTAGCCCTAAAACCCAAAAAAGCAAAATATAAGAAAGACTACATTTAAAACCAAATTACACCGAAATGATCCAATAGTACACCTTATTTCAAGCAGAACTACATTGAATTTTTATATTGCTAACAGTAGACAGAAACCAAGAAATTTATAGAGAAAATAGAAGGAACTTTCAACAAATTTATTAAGTTGCTTTCTTTCTTTCGATGGAGACTTTTTGTGATATGGGTCAAGGATATGAAATTTCTTGTTTCTAACATCCGCATCCATATCCACCAATGTTCTGCATAGCAAACTGGGGCAAATATCTGAAGTTTGGCCAGAGAGAACAATTTTTTAGTTTAATTGGCACCTAATGAAAGAATTGTGTTAAGAAGATTTATAAACTAAACTTACAAATGGATGGAATGCTAACTTTTTCATGTCCAGATATGGGATAGACATCTTGTAGTCTTGAATATCGAAGGACTTGTTTGTTTTTAGCTGTTTGAACTCACCCTTATGATTCTCTAAAGCCAAATTCTACAAAATTTGTATAACACTGAAAGAAACAGTTATAACACACAATACATCATAACAATACACCGAAATTTGAATTTACTACACCTTACCACAATATCAAAAGGGAGACAGTATATTTGTTCTTCAAATCTTTTGGTTCTTTTTTTGTTCAGAAGAAGACACATTGCAGAGACAATCTAGGAAAACAAAAAACCCAAAAATATTACATACATGGCACAACAACTCATAATAAAATCATTAATGTTATTCTAAAATTACTTGGTTTTCAATATATGTATTGGCTTTTAAAGGTGCATAGTGCCTTTTGGTTATTTTCAGCAAATGTTGATGGTTGAGGATGTATATTACGTCATACTCATTACTTCTTTTATCATCATAGGTCTTGATATTTGTGGCCCAGAGAAAGCATTTTTCTATAAGGTCACCCGATACTTCGCTCCGCCTCGCAGGAGTTTCAAACTTGTCAACAAAGCGCTCAGCAGGCTGTAACTTTTGGCGTGGGGGATTTTTATCCTCAGCAAAATTTAACGCTACCGCAAGCCCAGTATTTACAACCTGCTCCACGAGCTCTTCTAATTCTTCAATCAATATCAGGCTCTCTTGAGTTTTTCCCTTCTCAGCTGCCGGTGGGCCCTCCTGAGTCAGTGTATCTTCTTGACTCGATTCAGAAAAGCCAAGGCTAAACGATGGCGCCGGAAAGTCGTGCTTTACAAATGATGCTGCCTTGGCAACCATCATTAATACAGTAGTGGCTTGAGGGGGTGGATGACTGCATGATGACATATAAAATAGTATAAGAATAGACAGAAGATATTGAAAGAGAGTTATATTGTGTAGAACTTACATTTTAAAAGACACGTAACCCATTAAACTGTGCACAAATAAATCCAAAGACAAATCAGATGCATCAAAAGTATTATTCCTTACATATTAATTGTTTCTTCTTTAAATTCGTTGCTGGGAGACTTTGCAGGGGTTGGGATATTTTGCAGAAGGCTTGATGTTGTTGTCTCTTATGGAGGTGCACATATTTGAAGTGAAAGCCTAATCAAGACAAAAATAAAAAGTTAATAAGCTTCTTAAAATAGAATATTAGAAGGTTGAAAGTAAGTTGGAAAACTCACATGTCGAGTAGATTGTGAATGTGTCTCTTTTCGAAGAACAATCATTTTTTCTTGAGCTGGGTCATTGTACAATTCTTCTTGTTCTTCCAACCTGAAATACACCAAAATCATGTCAAAATATACCTCAACCTGAAACACAACCTCTATTTTATGAGAACTTACATAGTTGCAGTTTTTTCCTTTTTTTTCTTGAATAAATGATTAAAGGATTTTTTTTCTAAAAAAAGATATATACAGAATCAGAAGCAGAGCATGGTAACACAAGAATTAAGGAAATGACAATAGAAACTAAAATTACATTTTATTACTTGGCTTATTTACATTGCTCTAATATGTCTGTGTTTGAAAGACAATATCATTTTCACTTGCCAAGTTCACATCTGGCATTCTAAGGAAAAAATAAACATTATTCGTAAAACTAGAGTAATTAATTACATCAGGATTTAGAAAATTTTATAAAATAAAGGATCTTATGTTTGCAAAGAATCATAGTGAGCTTCTGTGGAGCAGAGTCCACCTTCTGGTATATTTGTCTTTTTTTCTTGCATCTTGGGATAGCAAACAATCATCAGTAACAAAAGCACAGTAAAATTGCCAATATACACCGAAAATCAACATACCCTTATGCAAAAGAAGCAGAGAGTGGTAGCTCGTTTCAGCACTGATTTGAATATCGAGGCTTAGCTGATCTTGTTGATGAATTACTCTAGATCAAGAATCTGCTGATTAAATTAAGGTGTAAATCAGTCACTCCTCCACTTATGTATTGTGACAATTTAAATGATGTCTTATTAGCTGTGACTCCCATTCTTCATTCAAAATCAAAATATTTTAAAATTGATTTGCACTCTGTAAGAGTTTATGTTACGAAAAAAGTGGTGAAAATAACTCATATTCCTGAGATTGTGCAGTTGGTAGATGTGCTAACTAAACCTTTGCTTTCAGATGTTTTTTCCAAATTTAGAAGTATTTTGAAAGTAGTTGATGTACGTTCAATTAGTAGCAGTCAGACAATAAAAAGAAAGGTAAAGTGGTGAACATCAAAACTAGAAAATGTCTAAAGGTTTTTTGTGAACAAGAAAGCAGGATGAATGACATAAATAATAGGGCAATTTACCTATATAAAATAAATAGAAGAAAAGTTTAATCAATTGCAACAATTGAAAATTGGTTACTTACATGTCCTGAAACATCTTTATATAATCCTTGGTAACATACCACGTTTTACAACTTATATATAAATCGTGGTAAGATACAACGATTTGTTCTTGATGCCTTGTGAATGTAAATCGTGGGAACAAACCATGGATTATGAAATGAAGATTGTGAACGTAATTCACTGTAAGCTTCCACGGTTTAGGAAGAGAGAATTTTGTGCATAAACCGTGTTAGCATACCACGGTTTATGAGAGCATATATATCTATAACAATTTATAAATAGAACAGGGAAGTTTGTTGTCCAATTTCTGCTTTTCCATCTTAACCCTATTAATAAAGAGTAACTGATATATCTTTTATTTTGAAAAAGGTCAAAAAAATAAATTATCAATTAACTTTTTTTTTCATTTATATTGCGGTTATTTTTTCATTCCATGCATAACTTCCAATCTCGTCTTCTTTCTTATTCCATTCTCTTCTTTCAACTATTTCAACTATTTTTTAAATTAATTATGTATTACTTTTATTTTTTTCTCTAAAAAATTGCAAGCAAAAAATGACTCATAATTAACTATGCCAAAAATTTTTTCATTTTTATGATAACTATAAAAAAAGTGGTTATAACTTTTTTAACAATTTGTGGTAGTATGAAAGATGTTTATTTATACTAGATTAAGGCACAGTCAAAGAAAGATTGAGAGTAAATAGAGTATATATTTTTTTGCATTCATATGGTTTACATAAAAAAATTAAGAATGAAGCGATTTTTAAGAAAAAAAAGGTATACTTTAGAAGGGATGAAGAGGAAAAAAAATATTCATAGCTTATATGGTTTAGTACTCACTATGTACTCTGTGATATACTGTACAGTATTTTGACTTGCAATTCGGTCTCAACTTTTAACAAACATAAATAAAGAATTCATTATATGCATACATGCATTTTTTTAAAAATGATATTATAAAATAATAAATTAAATTTTTTATTTATAATATTATTTAATTGATATATATCTAACTTTTTCTTCCTCATTCTTTTTACTATTTCAACTCTTAGAATTTACAATTATTTTTTACTCTTTTTATTCCTCGGTAATTACTTATTGACTATCCTGATATTTATACTTATTTTCACATAATATTTTATGTACATGTTGATTCACATAAGATTTTTGAATTTTTTTTAGTTATTTTTAAAGTATTATTCATTTTTAAGTGTAACTAAAATTAATAATTTAATATAGCCGGTAC
The DNA here is from genome assembly GCF_000817695.3 of Arachis duranensis. Classification (NCBI taxonomy): domain Eukaryota; kingdom Viridiplantae; phylum Streptophyta; class Magnoliopsida; order Fabales; family Fabaceae; genus Arachis; species Arachis duranensis. The sequence goes on from NC_029775.3 coordinate 21,613,795, forward strand.
ATGCGAGCTTCGTCCTCCATGACTCCACCACCCAAATGTCACCAAAACCTTCAAACCTAATTAAAATTATGATGTGATTGTTATTATTTCTCCGTTCAACTAATTATAATAATACAAAAAATTTTATTTTTTGAAATTTTAGAAAATATAAATGCAATGATCTTTGAATTACATGACTTAGCATTTAAAGATGGTTTTTTAAATGCTTATTGATTAAAACTAAAAAAATATTGTAAAAATATTGCATAAATTTTCACCATTTCACGGTGTATATATAGAGTTTTCTTCCTCATAAACCGAATTCTCTTCATAAATCGTTGTATGTTACCAAGGTTTATGTTCATTACGTACTCTTCATAAAACGTGGTAGGTTACCACGGTTTATGTGTATTTTACTAAAACGTGGTAGGTTACCACAGATTATATAAAACAGTAATAGGATATGAAGGTAAACTATTCTCAACTGTTATATTTGCGTAAACATTTCATCCATCTATTTCATTCAGGTAAATTGCCCTAAATAATATATATAAGAAACTAAAAAATAGAGTATATGATAGAAGTATTAGAGTTTAAGATGACCATCTATAACTACCGTTGAGGTGTTAATTTAGTTACAAATTAATTTAGACCGTTATCCCAACTGGCACTATAACTAATTATAAATAATTTATTGAGTACGGTTATACTTAACTTTATTATTTCTCATCTATCTATCTATATAACAATGGTATAGTGGAAGAATGTCCTAAGTGGTATTTTGTGGTTATTTTGATTTTTTTAATTGAAAAATATCACTTCATGGGTCTCACTTACAGCTCATAATTAGTTGTGTTCTCTCTCTTCTATTATCCTGTCTCTTGTCTCTTCATTCTCTTCTTCTCTCTCATTAAAACCCTATTCACCTCCTCCACCTTTCCCAAATTCAACTTCTTTTCCTCTTCTTTTTCTCCTCTTTTAGATCATTCTTGCCATCCCTGTCATCGTTCGCCTGCTCTGTTTTTTCTTCTCTTTATTTCATTTTTTCGTATTCTTCCTCCTCTTCGTCCTTTCATGGTTTCTCCGTCACCGGCGACACCTCTACTGTCGGTGGTGTCCACAACCTCATAGAGTGTGAGCCTTCGCTCGGCCGCTCGCGCTTCTTGGTGATTCCGTTTTTCCGCTCAAGATGGACATTCTTTGGCGTCAATTCGGATCTTGACGGCGCGAGTGATTCAACGGCTGTGAACGGGAGCCGATCGGCGAGGTCGTTCTGGTCTTTTTTCAGGTCGCACAAGAACTATATGTTACACAAGGGGTCTTTTCCCTTTTTTGCCAATGTTTGTGACTTTCTGTGATTTTGATTTGTTTTATAGTTCGTTTCATTTTTAAGTTTGTGGAGTGGTTTTTATCGTGTTATTTTTGCCCTTGGTGTGATTATCATTTTTCTTAGTGTAGTTTGATTTGATATTTGATATTGGCTATGATCAGTGTGATAGTGTTGAGTTTATTCAATTAAAAGTTTTTTTGGAAGAGGGATTTTATTGTAAATCACTATTTTTTATAATAACTATTTTGAATCGCTATGTTTTATAATAATTTCTATTGTATTTTTCTGTATGGAAAATTCACGAGTTTTTTTATTTTGGTTAATGTTCAGTTTTATAATTTCTTGTGTAACTTTTTAATAGTTTGTTTTATTTTTACCAGATTGAGACCAGAGTGCAGAACTCTTGAGGAAGTCAAAGAAGTATTACATTATTTTTCCAAACGAACGCCTCTTTGACCCAGATAATATTAAAGAAGTTAAAGAAGAGTATTACATATGGTTTTAGCTCTACCAAATGCTGAAAGAAGTTGTGCAGATACTCAATGAAAAATTTGAGATTGAGGTATCCGTGACTAAATTTTCTTTTTAGTTCAATTGTGCCATCCTTTTTGAATTAATGTGCAACTAAATGGTTTTGAATATTTGCTAATGATTTGATATTGTATATGTCAATACTACTATTTCTTATTTTTATTTTGAGGTGGTTTATGATCTTAATGATGAATGCAAGAGGGCTTTGCTAGAAAAAGTAGATAACCATCGGACACTACTACTAAGTTATATATTATATATTGAAAAGAAAAAGATTTCCAGAGCATAATATGTGTATCACATTATTCTCTTATAGTAATGTATGCTTCTTCAATTATAATTTATGCTTTATGATGGTTATTTATTATATCTTAAGATATGATTAGTGAGTTATCCATCCATCCATACAAACTAGAATTCACGTAGTTTCATCGGTGATGTCGAATTTTCAGATATTTTAGAGTTTTCTTCAAAATTGAAATTTGTCGAATCCCGGGTTTCTCTGGGGGATCGCGTGTCGATGCCAATTTCAAAGGCTTGATTCTGGTATCAGCAACCTGCGATTGGTTAGTCGGAACTCATTCAAAAAATTTGGGATCAGCTAATCTCTTGCATTATTGTGACATTATTGGTAAGTGGTCTGGTGTGGATGAGGTTCTGTGATGATCTTCTCTCAATAGTCAATACTTTGTGTTAATTTCAAGTTAGTTTCTTTTAATTTTGTTTATCTTTAAATTGTCGCAAGTTTGGAGGTTCTGGATCTTTTTTTAATTTATTAGAAGAATTGAATAGATGTGCCATATTTTTCATTGTGTGTGAAAAATGTAAATCACTATTTTTTATAATCACTATTTTGAATCGCGTTTTATAATAAATTCTATTGTATTTTTTCTGTTTGGAAAATTCACGAGCTTTTTTATTTCGGTTAATTTTCAGTTTTATAATTTCTTGCGTAATTTTTTAATAGTTTGTTTCATTTTTACCAAATTGAGACCAGAGTGCAGAACTCTTGAGGAAGTCAAAGAAGTATTATATTATTTTTCCAAACGAATGCCTCTTTGACCCAGATAATTTTAAAGAAGTTAAAGAAGAGTATTACGTATTATTTTAGCTCTACCAAATGCTGAAAGAAGTTGTGCAAATACTCAATGGGAAATTTGAGATTTAGGTATTCTTGACTAAATTTTCTTTTTAGTTCAATTGTGCCATCCTTTTTGAATTATTGTGCAACTAAATGGTTTGAAATATTTGCTACTGAGATATTGTATATGTCAATACTACTATTTCTTATTTTGATTTTGAGGTGGTTTATGATCTTTATGATGAATGCAAGAGGGCTTTGCTGGAAAAAGTAGATAACTATTGTACACTACTACTAAGTTATATATTATATATTGAAAAGAAAAAGATTTCCAGAATATAATATGTGTATCACATTATTCTCTTATAGTAATGTATACTTCTTCAATTATAACTTATGCTTTTTGATGATTATTTATTATATTTTAGGATATGATTAGTGAGATATCCATCCATCCATACAAACTAGAATTCATGTAGTTTTTTCGGCAATGTCGAATTTTCAAGTGTTTTATTGTTCTCTTCAAAATTAGAATTTGTCAAATCCTGGGTTTCTCTAGCGTCGATTCGGATCTCGACGATGGGAGTGATTCAATGGCTATGAACGGGAGCCGATTGGCGAGGTCGTTATGTTTTTTTTTTCAGGTCGCACAAGAACTATAGGTTGCACAAGAGGTCGTTTCCCTTTTTTCCCAATGTTTGTGACTTTCTGTGATTTTGATTTGTTTTACAGTTCGTTTGATTTTTAAGTTTGTAGAGGGATTTTTGTCGTGTTATTTTTGCCCTTGGTGTGATTATCATTTCTTCTTAGTGTAGTTTGATTTGATATTTGATATTGGCTATGATCAGTGTGATAGTGTTGAGTTTATTCAATTAAAAGTTTATTTGGAAGAGGGATTTTATTGTAAATCACTATTTTTTATAATCACTATTTTGAATTGCTATGTTTTATAATAAATTCTATTGTATTTTTTCTGTTTGGAAAATTCACGAGTTTTTTATTTTGGTTAATGTTCAATTTTATAATTTCTTGTGTAATTTTTTAATAGTTTGTTTCATTTTTACCAGGTTGAGACTAGAGTGCAAAACTCTTGAGGAAGTCAAAGAAGTATTACATTATTTTTCCAAACGAAAGCCTCTTTGACCCAGATAATGTTAAAGAAGTTAAAGAAGAGTATTACATATGGTTTTAGCTCTACCAAATGCTGAAAGAAGATGTGCAGATACTCAATGTCAATGGAAAGTTTGAGATTGAGGTACTCGTGACTAAATTTTTTTATTTCAATTGTGCCATGTTTTTTGAGTTATTGTGCAACTAAATGGTTTGAAATATTTGCTACTGATTTGATATTGTATATGTCAATACTACTATTTTTATTTTGATTTGAGGTGGTTTATGATCTTAATGATGAATGCAAGAGGGCTTTGCTAGAAAAAGTAGATAACCATCGTACACTATTACTAAGTTATATATTATATATTGAAAAGAAAAAGATTTCCAGAGTATAATATATGTATCACATTATTCTCTTATAGTAATGTATGCTTCTTCAATTATAACTTATGCTTTACGATGATTATTTATTATATCTTAGGATATGATTAGTGAGTTATCTATCCATCCATACAAACTAGAATTTATGTAATTTCATCGGCGATGTCGAATTTTCAGGTGTTTTAGAGTTTTCTTCAAAATTGAAATTTGTCGAATCCCGGGTTTTTCTGGGGATCGCGTGTTGATGCCAATTCGAAAGGCTTGATTTTGGTATGAGCGACCTGTGATTGGTTAGTCGGAAGTCATTCAAAATATTTGGGATAAGCTAATCTCTTGTATCATCGTGACATCATTGGTAAATGGTCTGGTGTGGATGAGGTGTTGTGATGATCTTCTCTCAGTAGTCAGTATTTTGTGTTAATTTCAAGTTAGTTTCTTTTAATTTTGTTTATCTTTAAATTGTTGCAAGTTTGGAGATTCTGGATCTTTCTTTTTTATTTATGAGAAGAATTGAATAGATGTACCATATTTTTCATTGTGTGTGAAAATTTATGTATTGGTTGTAAATGTGGTTAATTTATTGTAAATCACTATTTTTTATAATCACTATTTTGAATCGCTATGTTTTATAATAAATTCTACTGTATTTTTTGTTTGGAAAATTCACGAGTTTTTTATTTTGGTTAATTTTCAGTTTTATAATTTCTTCTGTAATTTTTTAATTGTTTGTTTTATTTTTATCAGGTTGAGACCAGAGTGCAGATCTCTTGAGGAAGTCAAAGAAGTATTACATTATTTTTTCTAACAAATGCCTCTTTGACCCAGATAATGTTAAAGAAGTTAAAGAAGAGTATTACATATGGTTTTAGCGCTACCAAATACTGAAAGAAGTTGTGCATATACTCAATGAAAAATTTGAGATTGAGGTATTCGTGATTAATTTTTTTTTAGTTCAATTCTCATTCTTTTTGAATTATTGTGCAACTAAATGGTTTGGAATATTTACTACTGATTTGATATTGTATATGTCAATACTACTATTTCATATTTTGATTTTGAGGTGGTTTATGATCTTAATGATGAATGTAAGAGGGCTTTGCTGGAAAACGTAGATAACTATTATACACTACTACTAAGTTATATATTATATATTGAAAAGAAAAAGATTTCCAGAACATAATATATGTATCACATTATTCTCTTATAGTAATGTATGCTTCTTCAACTATAACTTATGCTTTATGATGATTATTTATTATATCTTAGGATATGATTAGTGAGTTATCCATCCATCCATATAAACTAGAATTCATGTAGTTTCATTGGCGATGCCGAATTTTCAGATATTTTAGAGTTTTTTCAAAATTGGAATTTGTCGAATCTCGAGTTTCTCTGGGGGATCGCGTGTTGATGCTAATTTCAAAAGCTTGATTCTGGTATCAGCAACCTGCAATTCGTTAGTCGGAACTCATTCAAAACATTTGGGATCAGCTAATCTCTTGCATTATCATGACATCATTGAGTGATCTGATGTGGATGAGGTGTTGTGATGATCTTCTCTCAGTAGTCAGTACTTTGTGTTAATTTCAAGTTATATTTTTTAATTTTGTTTTTTTTAATTGCCGCAAGTTTGGAGGTTCTGGATCTTTTTTTCTAATTTATGAGAAAAATTGAATAGATGTGCCATATTTTTTATTGAGTGTGAAAATTAATGTGTTGGTTGTAAATGTGGTTGGTTTATTGTAAATTAATATTTTTTATAATCACTATTTTGAATCGCTATGTTTTTTAATAAATTTTATTGAATTTTTTCTGTTTGAAAAATTCACGAGTCTTTTTATTTTGGTTAATTTTCAGCTTTATAATTTCTTGCGTAATTTTTTAATAGTTTGTTTCATTTTTATCAAGTTTAGACCAGAGTGTAGAACTCTTGAGAAAGTCAAAAAGTATTACATTATTTTTTCAAAAGAACGCCTCTTTGACCCAGATAATGTTAAATAAGTTAAAGAAGAGTATTACATATGATTTTAGCTCTACCAAATGCTGAAAGAAGTTGTGCATATACTCAATGAAAAATTTGAGATTGAGGTATTCGTGATTAAATTTTCTTTTTAGTTCAATTGTGCATTTTTTTGAATTATTGTGCAACTAAATGGTTTGGAATATTTGGTACTGATTTGATATTGTATATGTCAATACTACTATTTCATATTTTGATTTTGAGGTGGTTTATGATCTTAATGATGAATGCAAGAGGGCTTTGCTGAAAAAAGTAGATAACCATCGTACATTACTACTAAGTTATATATTATATATTGAAAAAAAAAAGATTTCCAGAGCATAATATGTGTATCACATTTTTCTCTTATAGTAATGTATGCTTCTTCAATTATAACTTATGCTTTATGATGATTATTTATTATATCTTAAGATATGATTAGTGAGTTATCCATCCATCCATACAAATTAGAATTCATGTAGTTTCATCGGTGATGTCGAATTTTCAGGTGTTTTAAGGTTTTCTTCAAAATTGGAATTTGTCAAATTCCGGATTTCTCTGGGGGATTGCGTGTTGATGCCAATTTCAAAAGTTTGATTCTGGTATCAGCAACCTGGGATTGGTTAGTTGGAACTCATTCAAAACATTTGGAATCAACTAATCTCTTGCATTATCGTGACATCATTGGTAAGTGGTCTGGTGTGGATGAGGTGTTGTGATGATCTTCTTTTAGTAGTCAGTACTTTGTGTTAATTTCAAGTTAGTTTCTTTTAATTTTGTTTATCTTTAAATTGCCGCAAGTTTGGAGGTTCTGGATCTTTTTATTTATTTATGAGAAGGATTGAATAGATGTGCCATATTTTTTATTGTGTGGAAATTTATGTGTTGGTTGTAAATGTGGTTAGTTTATTGGCTGTTTGTTCTTTTTAGATTAATATTAAATCCTTTTATTTTTAACTTTAGACTTTATCTTTTTTCATTGGTTGTTGTTTGATCATCCATTTTGTGTATGTATCTTAATTTGAAAGGGTTTGTTATGTGTGGTTTTTGGTGTTACTGTAAGCATCAAGCTTATGTCTTTTTCGATCTTTGAATTTTTTTAGTGTCGGGGTTTTTGTCTTGATTTTTATTTGGGTATCTGTTTCTTTTTGTGTATGTTAGTTAGGGCCGTTGCGAAAAAATTGTGTTGCATCCACTTGTTTAGAGGTTTATAAGTTCTTGTTTTGCTTTGGCTGATTTTTGATGTTTATATCGGGTATGACGTTGATTATGAAGATGACTATTAATTGTTACTCCTGTGGTTTGGATTTTTTACAATTTTGGCTTTATTTTTTTAATGGCTATTTGGTTCTTTCCGCGTGGATAATTTTGGGTAGCTGAAAAAATGGGTTTTTGCAAGGAATTATTTAAATTTTATTTTGAATTTATTACTGTGTAATTGTGTTTGTTTAATCTCCTTTGAATTTTTGTCAGTCTATTTTTTATTATTTATTATTTTATATCTGTTATCTTTTATATCCTTTATTATTTTGATTGGTGGATTGGGAGGTTGAACAGGAATAGGATAAGAAAAAGCATATGAAGGTCAATGTTGTTAGCTTGCCACTGTTGTCATGTATAGTGTTGTTATGCTAATGTATATATTTTGATGTCTTTGTTTTTTGTTGTGACTGAGCTGTTTCGTGGACAAAGAGATTCGCTGCACTATTTACAACTTTGCTCACCTTCTCAAAGAATCTCCCTTTTTGTTGTGCTACTTTTCTCTCATGTCTCTGTCATCTGTTTTGGTCTAAATTGTCGTGGTTGTAGTGCTGTCTCCAATGGTGAAGGTAATGTATTTTCCATGTGTTCTCTAATTTTGTTTCAAATAAATATTAATTTACCTTTTTGTAACTGTAATGTGTTAGCAAAAAATTACAAATATTATATTTGTTGAAAAGATAAATTGAAATCTTCTTTTTCGTGATTCTCTATGTATTTGTGAGTGTTCTTTATGTGTTTTGTAGTATTTATTTTTTAATTCAGATATCTGTATATATTTTATTCGGTTGGGTGATACTAATACTGATAATAGTATTAGTAAACTATTGGAAGTTGCCTGTGATTATGCTGTTATTTGTGGTTTTTGATGTTATTTTAAGCATCAAGCTTATGTCTTTTTCGATCTTTGGATTTTTGGCTGTTGTACTTTCTCTCATGTCTCTGTCATTTGTTTTGGTCGAAATCGTTGCGGTGGTAATGCTGTCTCCAATGGTGAAGGTGACGTGTTTTTCATGTGTTCTTTGATAATTTTGGGTAAATTACTGATATTTTTGGATAGAAAATTGATATTTACAGTTGTTGGTTACAGAAGTTGTGTATTGCTTACGTAGCTTACTGAGCAACTTCATCTACAATGGGTCCTCAAAATCTCTATTGGTGGCTAAGTATTGGGTGGACATTGATTAGCTGCTGGGTTCGGAGAAAATTTTCTTCTAGCACCAAGTTAAGTTAAGTAATTTTTCTTCATATCTATTTTTAGGAAAATTTTTCAAATTTTGATACAATGAAAGAATGTTGTGTTATTCTTACTTACTATTCAAACACATTGTGTCTTGATGATTGTTGGAGTTTCCACATTTTGTTTGTATTTTAATTTCAATTGATTTTCTTATTCGTGTTTTTTGGTGTTACTATTAGTATGAAGTTCATGCCTTTTTTCAATTTTCGAATTTTTTTATGATTGTGATTTTTGTCTTGCTTTTCTTGTGATTGCCTTTTTTTCCTTGTTTCGACTATTTTCCGTTGTTGAAAAAAAATTGTCTATGTGTCATCTTGGTTAAATTTTACTTTAAATTTGCTACTGTGTAATTGTGCTAATTTTATATATGCTCTTGATTTAAGTGAATATGTGAAGAACTGAGTTTTCTTTGTGCTAATTTTAGATATGTTCTTGATTTGAGTGTTATACAAGTTCGAAGGTACATGTTATTTTTTATTTTTACAGTCAGTGTGATTAATTGTATGTTGATTTTAATTTTTTTCTAATGGTTTGAACTGTTGCTTTGTATTACTAATAGTGTATTTTTTTTTAATTTCTTGTGGTTAGTGGGTCTAATATTACTCTTTGGTCTAATACATGAATGAAAAGTTTATTCAGATACTGCAAGGTCAGAGAATTTTCTTGTCTCTTTGCTTATTTTGTATAATTTTTTATTCTCTTCTTTTTAATATGCTCATGTAATTATGATTTACTGCTTTATGAGATTTAATTTGTTTATAATATGTTCAAATTTTTCAACAAAATGGTTTTTCCAAAGTATAGCAGTTTATACTTATTTTATTTTGTCTTTTTTTTTTAATTTTCCATGCTGAGTGATGTGTTTGTTTATTTTTTATAAGTCTCTCATCTTAGATATCATGATTGATGTGATTGAAAAAGATATTTGGTATTCCCAATAAGATCTCATTTCTTTTTGTTTTCTAACTCTTATATATGTAAATTTACTTTTTAAATAAGTCTAGAATCTAGTTCTTAGGTTCAGTTTAGTGTGCTGTTTTCTATGCAATAACTTTATATACCTATATTGACTTGTGTACTTTTATTATATGGATTTGGTAGAAGTTAATAGTCTATGTTTGAGAGGTCTATTATGAGGTAAAATGGTTCAGTTTGGTGTGGGTGAGTTGTAGGATAATTTATCACTCTATAATAGTATTAGATTTGTTGAATCATCTCTTTTTTCAATTGAGGTAGGACTAAATGGTGACTCAATGTGTTTTCTCTCTTAATATAAATTTAATTTAATATTCTTATTTTTTTAATTTATTCTACTCATTGTTTTTATACATTGTTTGCTTTGGAGGAATATGAGGTAAAAGAAAGTGTAACAAAAGAGAATGGGTGAAAAATAAAATTTCTTGCTGTTTGGTTTAGGGGAGGAAATAAAAAAAAGGAAAAAATGAGTTCCATGTAACTCTTTTCTCTTCATTCATTCATGAGATGAAAATAGCTAGAAAATGTCACAATAATATCAAAATGAGAACTTTGTGGTTTATTTAATAGAGATATTAAAATTTTTAAATTTATTCTCTTTGAAATTTTAAAATACATCTCTCTTGTTATTTAATTTTAAAAAATACTTTTTGTTAGATAAAATATTAGTTAAAAAGTGGAATAACTTATTTTTTTTATTTTTTTCTCACCCTACATCATGGATGATGGGTTGACTGCTTTTTATAGGTCTTTGTTATTTGTTGTGATGATTGATGTGATAACTGATGTGATTGAGAGGGGCAGTTGTTATTTCTCAGTATAATTTGCTTTTTATATATTATTTCTAGGTGTTATATGTGTCAAATCAACTTTTTTGATGTAGGAAGTTGGGACAGCTTGTGACTTTCCCTTCTTTTGGGTTGTTTTAGATTCTAGCTATAGATTGCATCTATCTAATCACTAAGCCAATGAACTATAATTTATTGTGTTATATATTTAGGTTGAATGCTTAATTGATTTTTTGAAAATATTAATGTTGTTTTTAGGGACGGTTCTAAGTGTAGTGGTGTGGGGGCAAGCGCCCCCACTACAATTTGAAATTTTTTGAGTAGTATATGATAATAATGTTTATTTGCCCCCATTAGATTATTAAATTTGACCCCACAATAATTTTTTACTCAATTTTTGGTACTTAATCATCAATTTAAAAATTTTATATTAGATATTCGTTAGAATGACCAGTTTTCAGATTTAAACGAAATTAGTGTTCTTTTTTTAAAAATCAACTCAAAAGAATATTATTTATCTTCTTTTCAAATTAGCTTTAATTTTTGCGTAACAACTGTATTGATTGAAAGAACTTTTTTAACTATGAATATCAATAAGAGTCGATTTCTAATTGTGTTAGAAAGTGAATTTTTAAATAATTGTTTAGTAATATATATGGAAAGAGAGAAATTCTGATGATAGTGTTAAGAGAAAAATTACTTAATTTTTTAAAAATACAAAACCTAAAAGAATAGAATTTTAAATTATATATTATTATTTAAATTACTATTTTAGTGTTTTAATTTGTATATTAGATATTTTAAAGGCTAATCATATTTTACAATAACAAAATATAATCATAACAATAATTATGGATATATAGTGGCTAATAGATAATTTAATATTTAATTTTTATATACACATATTATTTTTATTATAAAAATTATTATCATGTTATATGAATTTTGCCCTCACTACCAAAATTTTTTGGATCTGTCACTGGTTGTTTTGATATTGCTGCTCTTTTTGTTTCCATTTTGTTTGTGATTGATTGTTCTAATTGATTTGTTGATTGATATATTTATCTTTTGTTGATTTTTTTTTAAATTTTTCTTTCCCTGCATTTGAAATTCTGGGATTCAGTTGTTAATGGTTTACATTGATTTAGTATGTTCAGTTAAATATTGGTGGGTTATAAGATATTTTATATCTCTTATGATAGTGTAAAATATTAGATTTATCAGTCCTTTTTAACCAATTCTCTTATTATCTTATAATAGTATAATAATCACGTGAGATATGCTAATAGATGTCTTTTTCTATTCAGTTTGTTTCCAATGACTACATTATAGGTGTTTTTGGTTGTGCCTCATATGTATATGCACACATGTTCAAGTAGATTAGATGTTAGATGATGTATTCAATTGGTGCCCAGGGAGGATAGCATATGTGTTCTTGATTGTGGTAGCTACATATGTATGGATGTATATATATGTATGTGATAGATATTAGATGATGTATCCTATGTGATACATATTTTTCCACCTTTTCTTTGAGGTATTCAAATTCAAATTTTTTGGGATTTCTTAGCTTGTCTATAAAAGGGACTTCTTGGTTGTATGGTTCAATGCACCTCCTTCCTTCTCTGAAATTCTTTGTTTCTGGTTTCTATTTATTTTTCTAGTTTTCTCTATTGTGTTTGGTGGTTGAGCCAATGCCTCCTCTATTTGATTCTATCTCTAAGATCCACCCTCCAAGGGAGGCATGAAGACTTAAAGTTAGGGTACTAAGAACTTGGATTGTTCCTTCATTTGTAAATCATGATGTTGAAAATTCAATAGAAATTATTCTTGTTGATGAAGATGTGAGTGGCTATTCATTGTTGGTCTTGGGTTGATTTTATTTATGGCTTTCTTTCCTCTTGAATTGTATTCTTTGTAACTATTTTTTTATTTGTTGTTATTTTCTTGCGCAGTCTAACAAAATCCAAGCAACTATTAAGAAGCAGCTCATAAATAAAGTTTAAAGAGAATATTATTGAGGGTCAAACATACCGAATGTCATATTTTAGTGTTGTTCCAAACCAAGGCAATTATAGGACAGCAGAACATGAGTTTAAGTTGGTTTTTCTTAACCGTACAACTGTTATTTCTATCCCAGATGATGCTATCCCCAAGACATGTTTCAGTTTCTGTCCATTTGATGAGCTCTTGAAAATAATTGAAGATTATGTTTACTTAGTTGGTAGGTGACTTTATTTCTTTTTTGTCCCTTTCATTTCTTTTTTTGTTTCAGTTTGTTGTCTTTTTTTATTAGTTGATTTTTTATGGAAGTATGCACTTTTGAACTGTAATTTTATTAATGTTTATTTTTTTAGATAGATGTTATTGGTTTGCTAACTTCTGTTGGTGAAGAGAAAGAATATGTGAAAGATGGCAAAGTGATAAAGATGATCGTTTTTAAGTTATCTTCAAAAGAGTTTGTTTTATGCACCTTATCTCGATGTTGATTGTGTTTTGTATTGGTTACCTATTATTTATATTAAGCACTGGCCTGTTAGTTTTTAGTAGCATTTTATATTGAATTGTTAATGGATCTAAGTTTTTTTAAAAAAATTTTAGGTTGACAATACGTTATGCTATGTTTGGGGAGTACGTGGATGAATTGCATCGTTTCTTTGATTCTGGTTATATGGAGCAGCCAGTTGCCAAAGTTAAATTCTTTAGGGGTAGTAAATATTATAATGTTTAGGCTTCCCAATTTCTTCTGAAATTTCTCTGTTTTATATTGAGTTTCCTGTTTTTTTTATTTATCTATTCAGCTAGGTGTTTTGTAGGACAAGTTGGTCTCCAAAATGTTATGCATGCTATTCGCCTGTTCTTTAATCCAGATTTGGCTGAAGTTGTTGATTTCAAAAACAGGTTATTGGATAGTATCTTAATAAATGACATGTTTAGTTCATTGATGTTCGTATTTATAGTTTTAACTTGGTTAATATAATTTCAGTTTATTCTCTTTATTTGTGTTTTAAGTTTAGTTGATATTGTTTCTGTTTTTTTTCCTGATCTTTCTCTTTTTTTTAATTCTTCTATGATGATTAGTATGGTTGACCAAGGTATCAATGGAATACAACCATTGTTTATTGCTAATGAGGGCAAGGGTGTTTCATTGGAAAATGATTTTATGCGGCTTATTAGGAGATGCACTATTGAGGAACTCCATGATAACATGAGGTTTATTGAGTTTTTTTTCATGTCTTTAATCAATTTTGACTTAGTTGTCCTTTGATAAAAATCTTATACAAAATTATGTTTTCTATTTATATCTCAATGTTTATTTTTTATGTTATAATAGGAAGGGTCTTTTATGGTTTTTGGTATTGTGAGATCTATTGTGGATGAGGGACCTTGGTGGTATTCAGCTTGTATTTGTGGGAAGTCAATTCAATCTCAAGGTGGTGCATATTATTGTGATTTTTGTCAGCACTATGTTACCAATGTGACTCTTAAGTACCTTGTGTTTATTTCTTTATGTGTGATATTCTTTTTTTTCTTTCTTTCTCCTGCTGTTGTTTAATTCTTCTTGTTCCATTTTTCTAATTATAACGACTCTGGCTCTTATACCATCTGTAACAGCCCAGACCACCTACTAGCACGATATTGTTCGCTTTGGCACACAAAGCCTCACGGTTTTACCTTTGACGATAGGGATGATAGCCGAAACTCCCACACTCACTCGTCAAAATGCGTCATGTTAGGGAGAGGTATCCACACCCTTATAAGGCATGCTTCGTTCCCCTCCCCAACCGATGTGGGACCTTACAGTTGTTCTTTTATTTTTTGTGTTAAATTTCTTATTAGGTAATTCTTCTATGGTCAGATATAGGATCAAAATAGCGGTTGAGGATGATAATGGACATAGTGTATTTGTCTTATTTGATCGTGAGGTTGGTTACTTACTAAAAAAATCATGTGCTGATCTGTTTGGAAAAGTTCAAAAGGATGCAAGTGTATGGTTTATTCTTTTTTTCTGTTGTTGAGTTTAATAGTGGATTAGATCTGTTTGTGCCATATATAATTGTTTTTTCAATGTGTTTGATATGTATTTGGTCCTTGATTTTTCTAAGAACCATGTGTTCAAATTATTTCATAGGTTGTTTGTGGAGATACTTATCCTGTGATGTTCCAGCAATTGTTGGGGAAAATTGCTTCTTAAGATAGATACCAAGAGTATTGGTATAGACAAATATTTTAGAACTTTTCGTGTGAGAAAAGTTTGTGATGATGCTGCTATTATTTCCATGTTTAAGTTGCCTAACTATGATACGGATGATGAACGCACTCCATTGAAGGTTGCATCTTCAAACTCGTGTATTTGATATGTACCTGTCTCATAATGGTGTTTTACTTTATTTCGTCCTTCTTGTTTATTGTTTTTTTCGATTGATTTTCTTTTATGTTTTTTAATAAATCGTCTTTAGGATGGTTATTTGGGAAATATCCCTTCAAGTGACCATGAATATATTGTTGGTAAGAAGGATCCGTGTGAAGTGCTGGATGAGGGTATCACTTCTGATGGGAATTGTTCCAATATGAAGGCAAACTGCAAGCCTTTGATTGATTTTCTTGGTGAAAAGGGTGTTGAAGTTTCTGGATTGGATGATATAAGTAGTGAAGCTGATATTGTGAAAGAGAAAGGGAAAATTGTTAATGATAGTGTAATTGCTGATAGAGAGTGCAGCCTCAAAATTGAGGTCCTCTTGAATTCTCCTCTTGTGGAAACTACGGTAAGTTGTTTATTGGAAGTTATTTAAATTATGAATGTGTTGGTTGATTAAATTATCTATTGTGTTCCATGAATTATAGAGGATAATCAATTTAATTGGGTTGGAAAATTAAGATGATTTGTCAATCTATATGCTGCATGTTCTCTGCTATTTACATTTATTCAATTATTCCATTCTTTTGCATTGTAAGGAGTACTTTCTGCTGTTCTTGATGGGTCCCCTATTCATGTGATCAAGAAAGAGACTGTTTACAATCCTCCTAGGGGTGGAAAGGTTAAGAGAAATCTGAAAAAAGCTTTTGATGATGTTGCTGATGAGGAGCTTGGCCCAACTTCCAAGATTCTCAAGGACCGTGATCTTTGAGATGTTTTAATGGAGCTGCTGGTGTTATTGTGAAATAGTTTACTAATCTAAGTAGTAGTTAACTTATATACATTGAATCTAATGTTTCAATCAAATATGAAGATGCTGTCTCTGTTCCATCCATTTTTTGAGCTGTGTCCAAAGACTAGCATAGTTTCATAGTTTTCTTTTGTTTGTTTGTACTTTGCTAGGGATTGTACACAGTGTCCCGTATAAATGATGTGATATGTTCAGGTTATGGATTCTAGGTTATTTTGAAATTTGCACCTATGATGTTTATTTATATATATGCATGTACTTTCTTGTGAAAGTACAAGACTAAATGAAATTCAGCAGCTTTTCTATTATTAATATATTGTGTACTTTTAATTTCTTTAACTGTTATTTTGTAGTTATTCGAGTATTCTATCAAGATATTTTCCTTTTTACACTGTCCCAGCTAGAAGATAATAATAATAATAATAATAATAATAATAATTTTGTTAATATTAAAAGATAAACATGTCAGATTACTGCCAGTGTCAAACAAAGAATTATGAGTTATATGTTGTTCTTTTAGCTAGCTATGTATTAAGTATATTGTGTTATTAGGTATAGCTTAGATACTATGGTTGGTGAGTCACCTTTTCTACATATTTTTGTTAGATTAGCCTCATATTAATATTAAATATTTAGGTTTTACATTTTTTCCTCTCATTCCTATTGTAGCTTTAATTTATAGATATCTATATATGTGTGTGTGTTTATATATATGTGTATAGTTTTGTTTTTTGAAGTGATTTCTTGGTATCCTTTCACAAAAAAAAAAATTACTCAAGTGTCATCTTGAAGATTTTTTTTTCTATAATGGTGTATCTATCTTCTATTGTTTTTGTGGGAGAAATCAAGTTTAAATGTCTCACTTATGTGCTTCTGCTAGGTTATATAGAAAAGAATGTTTAAAAAGAAAACGAAGTCAAAGATCTCAACATTCATATGGTTTAGGTAAATTGTTTCATGTATTTCTCAACTAAATGTTACATATGATATGTATTGTGTCGTGCTTATTGTTGTCTGTGATATTTTGTAGGAAATGTTGTTGGCTCATTACCTAGCACTACATCCACAAATACTATAGGTTATTTTTCTTTTTTCCTAATGGTTAAATATTGTAGATCTTCATTCCTTTTCACCTATCGTATTTGTTATTGTTACTATGGATTTTTTTATATATGGGCTTTCTTTTTTACTTTTCTTGTTTTTTATATTTTTTCTAACTATTATCTTGTTTCATTCTTTATTTCAATGTTCTTTTGATTTATTTTAAATATCGGATGATGTAGGTGTTGATCGAGATGCTAACGGTCTAACACAAAATTTATCAGCTTCAGGTATTATCATATGTTTAAGTTTTATTTTAATTATTTATAACATAATCTTATATTTCGTGTATTCATGTATGTTTTATAATAATAATAATAACAGTAATATTGGTAGTCGTGGTGATTGTAGTAATGTTTAATTTAATATATATTGAATATTAGTTTCCTTTAATTTTTTTATTTCATATTCTATGTTTAATTTTATTTTTATTTTCTGGGGGATTCTTTTTTATTTCGTATTGTAAATGATATGTGTGTAACATGTATTTAAAATATCAAAGATTAATTATGCTTACTCCATAATCATTTTTTTCCAAAAAACAAATGAATCATATATATATGATCCTTCCATAAATTCCAGAAATCCATTTGGTTCTCTGATTGATCATCCTTTTTTTTTTTGCAAAGTGAGCTTCAAGGTATTTATTTTTTTTGTTTCGTTCTATGATAATATTTCTTTTTTATCATTCAATTTAATTTGTATATGTTGATTTATTTAATTTATTCATACTAATTTTCTTCAGTGTGTTTGTGGTGTAAGGTAATTGCAGTGATCTTTTCTTTGTTTAAAATCTATACAGGGTGTCTTGATATTGGTGATGCTGATTACAATTGTTTATTTTGTGGGGCAAACTTTTGGTTGTTAGAGCATGTTGAAAAATATTCAACAATAAATCAACCAATATTTATACTTTGTTGCTCAAAAGAAAAAGTTTAATTATCCTATTTGCAAAGGCCTCCAGAATTATTGTGTAACCTTATAGATGGTCGTGATAATAAGTCTTTGTATTTTCAAAAAAATCTCAGATCGTACAATAGTATGTCTGCATTCACTTCTTTTGGATGTAAGGTGTATGACTCAATTAACGATGGTAGTGGACCACCTCAATTTATCATAAATGGGCAAATTTATCATCGAATTGGGAGTTTGCTACCAACTATTGGTAAAAATCCAAAATTTGCACAATTATATATCTATGACACACAGCACAAAGTAGTCAATCGCCAGGGAATTTTTGGGTACGTTCTTTTCAACTTATGTGGTTGATTATTGGTATGATTATTTTCCATTATATGTGTATCATTTTTAGTTTTTGGTTTTATACCATGGGCTAGAGAGATTTTAAATGAATTGGTGTATTATGTCTTTCTGTAGGTAAACAACTGAAATAGATAAGGAATTGATAGTTGGTCTAATGCAAATGATTGATGAACACAATGTTATAGCCCAATTGTTTCGGAGAGCTCGACAATTTTATGAGTATCATTCTTCGCAGGAATTTTGTTTGAGATTATTTTCTCACTGAGTATATGATCCAAGAATTTACAATTATCCTTCGTGTGATGAGATTGTTGCTTTGATAGTTGGAGATTTCGAATCATCCGACTGTGGTCGTAATGTTATTGTTCAGTCCACCAGTGGTCAATTGCAACGGATTTATGAAACTTATGCTTTATACTTACCATTACAATATCCTTTACTTTTTCCTTATGGTGAGGATGGGTATCAATTGAACTTCCCGTATCGAGGGATTCAAAATACTTACGTACGTGGAAGATGGATGAGGATGTCTTTGCATGAGTTTGTGAGTTTTCGATTACAAATGAGAGAAGATGAGGGAAATATCATTCACAAAGCTAGGAGGTTGTTCCAACAATTTGTTGTTGATTGTTTTGCATCGATAGAATCATAAACTCTTTGAAATTAGGAAGAAACAAAGTACAATTAGAGGAGAATTTTTGCATGGTATAGAGGAAGATATGCAATGTGGTGATGTTGAAGCATCCTTAATTGAGACAAGGGTTATACTACCATCTTCTTTTGCAGGTGGTAAACATTATATGTTTAATAATTGTCAGGATGCTATGGCAATTTGCAAGCATTATGGTAACCCAAATTGGCCTAAATTTCAAAGATACACCCGTCGTGAAGGGATTCCAATTGCTGATAGACGGGATATTTCTTGTCGAGTTTTTCATGCTAAGCTGAAGTGTCTTCTAACTGACCTTAAAAGTGGCACTTTTTTGGTCCTCTCAATGCCGGTATATTTTTTGTATTTCTTTGATTTTATTATTTTTTTGGGACTAATTTATAATAACTTATTTTTATTGTATAATTTCTTTTTATATTTATTGATCTATTAATTGTTATTTTATGTAGGTATGTATACAATTGAGTTTTAAAAAAGAGGTTTACCCCCATGCACATTTTTTGCTTTGGCTTGATTGAAGGAACACGTTGTAGAATGTTGAACTTGTTGATGAATTAATTTGTGCAGAATTACCTAATTTTGTAAAATTTCCTAATTTGTATAGGATGGTCACAAAATATATGATTCATGGTCCGTGTGGTAGAATATAGCCGACTTCTCCATGTATGAAAGATGGTAAATGTTCAAAGTTTTACCCTAAGCAGTTTGTGAATGAGACTACATTTGATGATGATGGGTATCCAGTATACAAACGTCGTGACATGGGTATTACTGTCAAGTTGAGCGGTACAGATATTGATAACAGATTTGTAGTGCCTTATAATCCGTTATTGTTAATGAAATATCAGGCTCACATAAACTTAGAGTTTTGTAACAAGTCAAATGTTATCAAATATCTTTTTAAGTATGCCAACAAGGGCCCTGATCGTTTGACTGCTATAGTGGACCAATCGACGAGTGGTTGTCAAAATTTGCAGGTTCTGGATGAAATTAAACAGTATTATGATTGTCGCTATCTTTCTCCTTCAGAGTCTATGTGGAGAATATTTGCATATGATATACATCATAGATGGTCCACTGTACAGCGGTTGACTTTTTATTTGCCAAGTCAACAGTATGTTGTGTTTGATGATAATGACATTGTTAGTTCAGTATTTGTTCGGAATAGAGATTTGATGACGATGTTTACTGTTTGGACGTTAGCTAATAGGCGATATGCTGAAGGGCAATGTTTGACATATGTTGAGTACCCAAGTAAATTTGTATATAATCCATAATATAGGGAATGGGTGCCAAGACAAAAGGGGTTTTCAATTGGTAGATTAAGTTTTACTCATCCGTCTACAGGTGAATTGTTTTATATGCGATTATTGTTGAATGTTCAAAGAGGTTGCACCAGTTTCTGAAGTATAAGAACGGTTAATTCAATTGTATATGATACATTTCAAGATGCAGGTTCAGCTATGAGTTTTTTGGTTGATGATAATGAATTTGTTTATGCTATTAAAGAAGTTGCTGAGTTGTCATCAGGAAAGCAGTTAAGGAAGTTTTTTGTGACATTATTGTTGTCTGGTTCTATTATGCGGCCATTGTTTGTTTGGAAGAAAACTTGGGAGTTGTTATCTGATGGTATCCTTTATTATAGACGATGAGAACTTGGATTTCCAGGTATGATTTTTTTATTTTATTACATTGTGAAACTTGTCTAATAGGAATTGTTCGTGTGTATGTATAGATTAATATGCACGCGTGTCTATGTGTGCACACATATGTATAGAGACACATAATTTGTTTTAAATCTAGATGCTAAATCTTTATTTTGGGTCTCTAAGCAACTTCTAATTGCAGGGTTACAAATGACTGAAAGTGAATTACATACTTTCTGTCTGATTGAAAGTTAATGTGCAGTGGGTGAATTTGTGATTTAATCTATGTAATCTTTTGTTATATGGTGTGAATAGTTACTCTAAATAAAGAGGTAGTATTTGACTTTGTTTTATCTTTTTTTGTAATGACAATCAAATTATTACGGTTTTTTTAACTATAATATTGAGATCAGGTATGATTCTTTGTCCAAAATATTTTAGATATATTGAATAGTTTATTTTTTTCATAAGACTGTAATCCCGTGCAGTTGTACGGGTCCTCATGCTAGTATAATAAAAATATCTCACATTCTATTTTCTCTCGCTTACCTCATCACTCTCCCTTACACATTGTTCATGTTGGTTACTAAATTGATAGATGGAACCTGAGTCTAGATAAAGTGGTCTTTGTACTAAAATTACTCAGTTACATCTTATAATTTTCGTGTTTATTTCATTGTGCATTGTTGTATTAATGGCCTTATTATAATAAAATTCAAAAGCACGTCTTAATATATATCTAGGTCGCACTATGGTACAGATGCAACTTCATACAGATATACAGATGAACCATCTTTCTATATAGGATGCAGACACGTGTTGTCTCCAGTATGCAGGATCCAGCAGGTTGTCAGGAAGTTGATGGCGCTGATGGGAGGGTGGATTTAGCCGAGCCGCTGGCGTGAAATTCAATGGGGTTTGAGTCCGCTGGGACGCCGTTGGGGGAAGCTTATTGAATTGGGCCTTGCTGGGCGCTGGAGGAAAAAATATGGATTAGAGGCTGTGAAGTTGGGTCTTGGTCCCACCCTTCACCTCACACCGAACCAAACCCTAGGTTCACACTGGTTCACCGCCGTCATCCGTCGCCGCACAGGATTGGGCTCTGTTAGGGGTGGTCGGTGGTGGTCTTTGTGATCTCGAGGTCGCCAATCATCCGCTACTTCGTTGCAGCCCTGGAGTGGTGGTGCTCCGACTTCGCAGCCAGGTATGTTGCCACCTTCCCGTCGTTCCTCGCCGTTCTGAAATGGGTCAGATAAGTATGCACACGCAGTAGGGTTTAGGTATGCGTGTATTGTTATTATAGCCAATAAGAGAAAGTCCCTTTATAAGAGTTTAAGTTAGTGGTGGCTTATATCTTAAAATGTCATTCTTATAAGATTTGGATCCTCTCATGTTCTTTTGAACATGATCTTGTCCTGTTTACATCTCCATGTTAGAATGATAAACATTCAATGGTAGATAATGAACATGAAAGGATGAAAATTCGTTTCATTATTATTTGACTATTTGTGGCCATATTGACATGGTTGCACTCTTCCTTTGTTCCCACCACCTGTTAACCAAATATACTGTTACTTAATGTTAAATTGCTTTCAATCATGTTTTCCCTTCTCACATGAAGAAAACTATTTTAAGTCAGTAGTTGATTTACTTTAACTGCCTTATTTTTTTGCCGTTTATGTGAAGTTATCAATCAAATACTTTAAATTTGTTATGGGCTATATTTTTCCTTTTCACATTACAATATATTGGATTGATCACCAACATTGTTTGTATCTCTGTGAGTGTTATTAGTACTACATAGCAATGGTGTATTCTATTTTACTAGGAAAGATTCCTATGCTTTGGTCACCACGTTTGTTTATATTGTAACATAGTATCAAAGTTATAGGTTTATTATCCCTATCAGTGTAGGAGGAGGTATTCTTTAGTAGCACCTAATTATTTAGATGGGCCTGTCGTTACCATTGTCAAGAGTTTATTAAAGGCATTTGGACTGGACTTATCCTTTGAGTTATCTTTTGACTATCTTTTGTTTAATGTTATTACTTGAAGATACCACAAAAATATCATTTAATTGGTAAAGGACATGCATATGTGTTCAAACAGGATTGCTAGGTTCTACTTGTAAGTTATCTATTTATGTAATGTTGTTTATGAGTTATAAGTAGATCCTGATATGTTGCTAAGGTTGTGACTAGGGGTGGAAACAGGCCAGGCCAGGCTTTACTCTTAACAGGCCAGGCCTGTAATAGAGTATGTTGGCCTTAGCCTGGCCTGTAGCTTGGTATAGGCTTTTTAATGAGTATCGAGCCTGGCCTGTTGTTAAATCTGGCCTGGCCTGAAGCCTGTTAATAGGCCTTTTTTAAATAATAATTAAATTTAAGATATAATTTAATTTTTAAAATTATAAAATATAAAATAATAAATTTATGAATAATATTAATATATATGAATATATTCCCACTTGACTACTTCCAAAATATGTAACATATCAAAAGAAAAAGAGTTCATCAATATCAAGAGTTGTAACAAACCAACTAAACATAACATCAAATAAAAACTAATAACTACTTAAATCAAAATACAGTAAAGAAAATGTTGGACAATTAATCGATTAATCCTCCAAGCTTGCAAGTGATTTAATCTTCCTGTTCCAACACCTTGAAAGAAAAAAGAAAACATACACATATCATTAGATTTTTAAATAATATAAATACAACAAATACTTTTTTATTAGTACAAAAGAGAATGTTCAAAATAAAATTGTGGTCATAATCTTAGTATAAGTGATATGATACTTCATTTATATATCATGAAAATTCAACTTTATTATTCTAACTACTCACATCATACCAATATCAATGTTTTCACATTTAAAAAGAGAAAATATTTTCTATAACATAGATACTTAGTCAAAAAGAGAAATATTAGAAAGTTAATTTTTACCTTTGGTTTTTTCTTCAAACCATACTTGTTCCGAAGCCAATCTCCTCCACAAATGAGAGCTTCAATGGACTCTTGATTTAGTCGAGAACGATATTCATCAATAACTCTTCCTCCAGCACTAAATGAAGGCCCTGAAGCCACCGTTGAGACAGGAATTGCTAATATGTCTGCTGCCATTTTAGATAAAACCTTGAATTTCAAGCTATTGTTTTTCCACCACTCCAAAGCACTAAAAGACTTAGAATTGCCTTCAGGAATGTAAGCACTCTCATCAAGATAAACTTCTAATTCTGATTTTGTTGGATGAATGGCTTCTTTTTCTCGAACCATATTCAACATTTCATCAATTCCACTAATTTCAGAACTAGCCACATTAGAAGAAGCAACTAGACTATTAGTGTTAACTCCACTTATTATTGTCTCACCATGATATTTTTCAGTATATTCATCGTACATTTCTTGCAATGTATTCTTCACTTTTTCAATATTTTCAGCAGCCACATACTCATGTTTGTAAATTAAAGGAAAATAGAATTTAATAACATGTAATTTGCACCTAGGATCCAAAACACAAGCAAGAGACATTACCATATTGCATTCTCCCCAATATTTGTCAAACTTTTCTTTCATTGAGGTTGCCATTTCTCTCATGAAGGAATCTCTATCTTCAATAGCATCATCAATTACTTGTTTCACTCTCCAAACTTCAGGAAGGTACAAGTTTGCAGTAGGATACTCACTACCAGAAATGACATGAGTAGCAAGATTAAAAACTTTTAAAAGTTTGCAAATCTTCTCAACTTTTCTCCAATCCTCTGATGATGGTTCGTAATGGGACAATCAATGATGAGTTTTTTCTCCTTCAAATGCTTGTTTTCAGCAATCTCAACAAATGTTTTAAATCTTGAATCATTAAAATTGACATACTTGACACTCTCACGAACTTTATGAATAATACCTTTAATTTTACCTAGCCCATCTTGTACCAACAAATTCAGAATGTGTGCACAACACCTAACATGAAATAAACTACCACCAACAGGTAATGAGTTGTTATCTGAAATAGTATCCTTAAGAGCCCTCAGACATGAATCATTATAGGAAGCATTGTCAACAGATACTGAGAAGACTTTATTTTCAATTTTCCAAGTCTTTAAAAACTTGCAAATAGCATCCGCAACATCAATGCCACGTCTAGGAGCAGGTACCTGAACAAAACTCAAAACCCTTTTTTGAAGATTCCATCCTGCATCAATAAAGTGACCTATGATAACCACATATTCAACAATTTGATGGCTTGATCTCCACATGTCAGTTGTCAAACTTATCTTCCTAACACCTTGTAACAAAGCCTTCAATTGTTTCTTTTCAGCCTCATATATTGCCAAGCAATCACTTCGAGCAGTTTTACGAGAAATTTTATGAAATTCAGAATTGGCATATTGGAAGCCCCACATCCAAACTTCATCCTCAACAATGCTGAAAGGATGCTCATGAACCATAATTGCTGTAGCAATTATTTGTCTCATCTTCTCTTGAGAATATCTTGCACCTGGGGTCACAAAGGGATTAACACTTGAATTGGAAGGTTGAAATGAAATCAATGGTTGCTTCCTTTGTGCAGCAACATGCAATCTCCTTTGTAAGCAATTACTAGAATGCCTCCATAAATGTGAAGTACTAGCTCCTTTTCCAGCATAAGAAAACATTGATTTGCAATACTTGCAAATAGCTTTTGTACCTTCAGAACTTTCAACTTGATCAAAATCATCCCAAATTGGTGAAGTCTTCTTCCTTTTTTTTGTAACAACAGTTTCATTACTACCATTTTCATCCATGACTGGTTGATTTGTAATAGTTGTTGTGTGTGTTGGTACAATGCCAGTGTCTGATTAATTTCTTCTCTATTTAAAGAAATAGAATTGACCAATGGATTACTTGGAGTTACAGATTCAGCCATTTCTAAAGCTTATTATAATGCCTAAACAAAAATTAACAGACAACATTATCTCATGATTTTTTTTTGCTTTCATCATATCAATGGCATAAAGTAAGAACCTTTTAATAAAGAAAAAAATTGATAAAATTTTATGTTCAAAAAAGTAGAAATAATATCACAACACAAACAAAAAAATTGAACTTAAAAGAAGATCTTTGACAGAATAAAACCCTAATTGATGAAAAATATTTAATATTATAACAACAAATATAAAAAATAACAAAATAAAAAATAATGACATGAGAAAGAAGAAGAAGTACTTACAGTCAAAGGAAGAGAAGATGAAGAGGATGGTAGATTGGTAGCTAGTAGTGGTAGGAGCGTGTAAAGTGGAGAAGAAAAAAGAAAAAGACCGTGTATATGTGTATTTCTTTATTAGTGTGGAGGGAAATTTTTAGAAATATTTTATTTGATTGACTTTTGATATTCCAATATCAAAGATTAAAGATATTAAGAAAATAAAAATGCACATATATAATTAAAGAGATAAATGGTTGAGTGGATAAAGGTATTTTCATAAGATAGAAGACCACAGGGCAGGCCAAACACAGGCCAGGCTGCAGGCCCCTGACAGGCCGCCTGGCCTATTTCCACCCCTAGTTGTGACACATGTTAGTGTCTTTTGTTTTTTACTTCCAGCCATTGAAAGATGGAATCACCTGTAATATAATGAGTGCTACTTAATCAGCTATAACTTCCCCCAAGGTCTAATGTGTTACTTAAATATAATGTTTGCCATTTCTGATTTTCCAAAGTTGCTAAATTCTATGGTAGCAGAATTTCAATGCAGTGGTTATGTCTTATTTGTGGTATAGAACATACTCTGGCTAGATAATTTATGTGGTTGATGTTTTCACTGTATAGTTATATTGATTATGTGTTGCATTTTTTGTCGTTTTCATGTAATTAGGCTAGAAAGTTGCACAACCTAATCTGATGGAGTTCAAGCGTATGTTAAACCTTAAAAGTGAAGACTCTGATGGGGGTAGTTCTGATGATTGTTGCAGACACTATTGTGCGAGTGATGACGAACATGACGATGAAGATGGATTTGAGTTTGGGGGGGGGGTCTGACGGTGGGGAAAAAGGTGGAAGGGATTTTGTTGATGGTAAGGGATCGAGTGGTGCAAAAGACCTGGGAGATGGTGGCCCGAGAGGGCAACCTGCCGCGGATGACTTCTTGGGTAAAGAGTTTGCCACAAAGGAGGATGCTTATGCTGCATACAAGGAGTTCGCCAGATTCAGGGGTTTTGGAGTTCAGAAGGAAGATGTAGCCCGTGTTAATAGGGTTTTGGTAAGGAGAGACTTTTTCTGCCATTGACAAGGCACAAGACATCTAAAGCACTATGACCGTTCGGAGTGAGTAAGGGAGGAGAGGCTAGAGAGTCAAATGGATTGTAAGGCAAAGTTAAAGATTTACTACGATGTGCAGCATAACGTGTGGCCGGTAAGAACCATCTTCGATGAACACAACCACGATCTTGCCCCAGTAACGTTTACACATCTCCTTCCTAGTCACCGGAAGATGAGTGACGGCGACAAGGCACAGGTGGATAGTTTGAAGCAGTTTGGGATCCCGACTTCGAAGATAATGGCGTACATGGCCGGGCAGTCTGGCGGGTATGGTATGCTTCGATTTATAAAGCAAGATTTGTATAATTATGTGCATAGGCAAAGGGTTGTGCGAATATGTGATGGTGATGCAGGAGCAAGCATCAGTTACTTGGAAGGTAAGACGAATGCCGACATGATAACAGCTGTACACTACACACGCACCGCGGACAACCGTTTGGGTAGTTTATTCTGGGCCGATGGTGAGATGATGTCGGATTATCAATTATTTGGGAATGTGTTAGCATTCGATTCCACCTACCGCTCTAACAAGTACAGGAAGCCACTGGTGGTTTTTTCTGGGTCAAATCATCACAAACAAACATCAATTTTTGGCTTTGCGTTGGTTGAGGATGAAGAGTTTCGCACGTACAGGTGGTTGTTGTTGAACCTATTGGATGTAATAGGACAGAAGAAACCGTGTGGTGGTCACAGATGGGGACAAGGCGATGCGCACGGCAAATACGGAGGTGCTGCCGATGGCGACACATAGGCTGTGCGGTTGGCACTTGGAGAAGAATTGCATCCAAAGGGTTAAAGATATGGAATTTCGAAAGGTTTTTAAGAAAGTTCTATATGCAAACTTCGTAATCAGTGACTTTGAGGAGTAATGGAAGATGTCAGTTGTGTCTCTTGGACTACATGATAACAGCTGGGTGCATAGCACGTATGAAATGAGAGAAAGCTGGGCAACGACCTACCTGAGGGGCACTTTCTGTGCTGGATACAGGACAACTTTGAAATGTGAAGGGATCAATGCTTTCATTAAGGGTTTTCTGAAATCGACTGATAGCATTTTGGAACTGGTACATAGTCTGGACCGAGTTGTTAAGGACTACCGGAATAATGAAGTTACGGCCCAATTCTATTTCACATATTATAGTCCGGTGCTAACCACTGGCTTAGATTCGATCGAGCTGTTTGCATCAAAGGTGTATACACGGGCAGTGTTTAAAGAAGTAAATAAACAAATTAAGGGCGTGGCAACATTATTGTTTCGGAGTAGGGACAGCATTAGCACAACATCTATGTATAGATTTTTGAGGATGGAAAAATCGGACAAAACACAAAAGGTGTTGTATGATCTGAACGAGGAGAAAATTGAGTGTGAGTGTTCAATGTGGAACAGTGAAGGGATTCCTTGTTCTCATATCTTCTGTATGATGAAGTACGAGGGATTGAAAAGAATACTGCAGGGTCTTGTTCTGAGTAGGTGGCGTAAGGATGCAAAGGATTGCCAATCAAAATCGTTGGAAGTTGCAGAGGGGCATGATGGATGGCTGCTTAGACATGGTGCCCTTTGTGGGGCGATGAGTTTGGTTGCCAAACTTGAGTCAGAAGATGCTGCAGATTTTGTAGTTTCTAGGGACGGTCTTGCTAACCTGGCTAAAGTGCTTCAGCGCAGAGTGTATGACAGGGTTGGAATCCAGCTTGGTCTATCGTCGCAAGACAGGATCAAGGATCCAGAGGTGTCGAAGACAAAGGGTGCTCCGAAGAAGGGCAAGGAACCCGAACCTGGTAGCCAGGGTAAGGATCGGAGTAAGCAAAGACGCTGCACAAAGTGTGGCGCTCCTGGGCACACTAAGAGGACATGCACTTGGCGACGGGAATCCGGTGTTGCTGGCAATATTGGTGGAGCAAATCCAGGCTTTGTATCATGTTCGTCGCCTGTCCCAAGCGCCCCGTCTGCCTCTAGGCTGACAAGATATCCTGAAAAAGATGAGGTTAGTTTTCAATTTAATCCAAATCTGAAATACATATGATGGCTGGGTTTTAATGATTACACCGTATGAGAGGCATAACATAAGCAGATGAAAGAGCATTCTTGATATCTTATTTTGTTGTTGCGGTCCTGCTACGTTCGATATTTGTGACATATTTTATGGTGCCATTTAGTTTCAATATATGTATCATGAATCTGCATTTCAAAATCAATATGTTATATCGGAAGCCTTAATTAGTTGAATTTTACATTGCATGCATAACAAATTCTTGTGTGGTTGAATAATGGTAACGTTTGAGAGTATGGTAATTAGAGTTGGCTGGGCATTCACTCAGAGAAAGGCAAGACTGGCCACACCGTTTCTTTGGTGCCGAGGGGACAACACCGACCTTTATACATGGGTTGAGCCATGCGTTCAGTAGCCCCCGTATGGGTGTCGGGGGTGGGAGGCCACCATCTTCCTCGGGGGCAACACATTGAACAGTTTTATGCATCACAAGGTTGCTCGGGACACAACGGGGAGTTGCACCGACATGCTACCACCCAAAGTATTATTAATCCCACAAGGCGCACAAATGAAGAACTCTTTGATCAGTGGCTAACACAGGTATGGCCTTTTGATTAAGGTTTTAGCTGTTTGTTGTGTTATGGAATTATGTGTTCTTTGCATTGAGTTGCAAGAAATGTTGGCTGACCATGTCGGTTTGGCCGCCGTGAACAGAATATCCTGGGTAAGCCATCGTCCAGCAGGAGACACGGAGATGGAGGTTGATACCATTGAGGATTTGGCTTAAATCTATCAGGTTCCTATCTTGTTGTTTCGAATTAAGGTGTGCAATGACTTTCCTGGGTGCTTTGAATGCTTTGGAGTGTGGGGTAGCATATTCTCACCCCTGTAAATTAAGGGTTGGTTTGGGGTTAACGGCGTTGACGGGCATGTTATGCCGTCATAATGTATTAGTGACTTCCAATTTGAACTTATTAGGGGATAGCTCTACCTGTGAAAAACACATTTTAGGACCTTTGGAGCACATTATAGGAAAAGTATATGATGGACTAAGGTAAATTTATGTATAAAATGGTCCTTAGTTTTTATGATATACTTAGTTGTTATGTATTTAGTTTCGAGATAATTAAATCAAAATTTTTTTATTTTATTTTTCTTACTGCCAAAAAAATGTTTTGGTCATGAGCATAGAAAAGATTATTAAATTTTTAAAAGATAATCATAAGAAAATATATTTGTTTATTATAATTATGCATGAAAATATATCAACATACATATTGATATAATTACTATTAAAAAAAAGCAAAAATTGGGAAAATATAATTTATTTGACAGGTTTTTATTCATTTAATTTTTTTTTCAATAACAATAAGTATGATTTACTCATTATACGAGAATAAACATCAGCATGATACTTTGTTAGTATTTGGGATATGATTATGACATGAATTAATAAAATTTAAGAAAAGAAATGTATAAATAGAATTATAAAATAATTTTCGTTATCAACTCCGAAGTCTAAATGTACAAAAAGAGTGAATTCGACTGTTATTTTGGGGTAGAAATTTATTTATTTAACTGAGTGGTTAATATTTGGTAAAGTTAGAAGCTCTCCAGTAATTTAAATTTTTTTAATGATGCATTGACGTTGGATATACGGAGAACTTGCATCGTTAAATTTGTTATAGAATGTAATAAATAGTGTTGCTCATAAGTACTATGCCCATATTGTGATGTTAAAGTTTTCATTCATGTTGTATGATCCATCATAATGATATTTAAAGTCGCTTATAATGCTTATAGGGCAAGCGTGGATAATATAGCAAAGTAGAGAGTGTGATGATTCACATAGGCAAAATAAGCAGTTGTTCAATGCGAGAGTTTCACATTACATCTTAGAGGTACCCCGATACTTTCAAAAGTCCTTGTATAGACAGTGTAGCATCAACTAGTAATCATAAACATGATAAAAAAGGCATGGGCTAACGATTGACAGTTTTGCAATCAAAAAGTACCGCCATGGGGACACTGAGTATGACCTAAGGCACTCAAGGATTAACCAAAAAAAGTACATTGTCCTACGTGGAACCATACAAAATATGTACTACTGGGTTGATTTCTAAAGAAACACACAACAATCCTAACTAGCTTTCAGTTGCCAGTGTGCAAATGTTTTGGAGACAACTTCCTGTGCCAAGTGGTGGGGTGACTTCATAACCAAGTCCACTGCTAAGCGCATCCGGGTAGCCATGTTGACATTCTGAAAAAACACAATGTAAAAATCAATGTTAGCATTATGTAACCGGTCTTGTTCTACATAGGTCTCTGATATTATAAACAAGAGGCGGAGAAAAATATGAGTCGCTTTACTTGTACCCCATAGTCTTGCTACAGGTGCTCTCGAATCATCCACTGGGCGACCTAAACGCCACAGTCCATGCTGTGGTGGCAAAAGTTTTTGTAGTTATGCAATTTCTTGTTGTAGATACCAAGTTTACAACCTAAAAACAGCACTAACTATATAATAATAGGGTTGCACTACAGTACAAATCAAAATTTATAGGTATTTTATTTTTTAATCTCATTTCGTTGCATATGTATGGGTGTTTTTCGGCTAGCTTGGCAGTTGGCTATTCTTCATCTAGCTCTTTGAATTAACATCTATTTGATTTGGTTCGAATATGGCAAGTGATCCTTGGATTCGAGTTATGAATTTTGGATTTCATTAGGAAAGTGAGAAAAAATATAAAATTGGGTTAGAAGTAGAAAACAATACTCATGTAAAGCATGACTATTGAATTAAGAAAAAAAAAGATAAAAGAGCATATTGAAAATATATAATCAATTTTCTTCACTTTTTAGAATATA
The DNA here is from genome assembly GCF_000817695.3 of Arachis duranensis. Classification (NCBI taxonomy): domain Eukaryota; kingdom Viridiplantae; phylum Streptophyta; class Magnoliopsida; order Fabales; family Fabaceae; genus Arachis; species Arachis duranensis. The sequence goes on from NC_029775.3 coordinate 21,645,477, forward strand.
TTTAATTACAAATATAAGTTAAAATTGTAAAAATTTTGTTTTCTCTTATATAAGATTTAAATGAAAATAGAAAAGGATTAGTTAAAAAATTAATACAGGAATCAGACAATATGAAAATGCCACATATATCAAACATATTTCAAAAATATACCTATAAAAATTTTGAATTTTAAAAATATTAAAATAATTTTATAATTAATTTGTAAAAGAACAAAATAATTTTTGAAGATTGATTTTAAAAAAACTAAAATACCTTTCAGTTTGTTCTTAAAAGACTAAAATATCCTTTTAAGCATTAATTTAAAAAATACTAAATTATCCTTATATGATTAACTGAGGTTGATTGATTGTATTAGTAAAGAGTTACAATTTAATATTAAAAATATTAAAATAACCTTTTATTTAATTTTAACAGAATTCAAACAATATTTTAAGATTAATCTTACAAACATTAAAATTAACCCTTTAAAATTAAGGTTATATAATTATATCTAATATTCTTAAGTCTAATCTTCTCAAATAACATTTTAGTGATTTGAATATCTAATATTCTTAAATCTTTTAGTGATTTGAATAATTGTTTAGTTTGAGAATACTTGATAAAATAACATTTTATAACACTATTTTATAAAAAAATATCATTTACAATGCGCTATTACGTATAAGTTTCAACCAAAAAATATTTATCACCTTTAACATTATTTAACTATTATGATCCTATCCTTTCTACAGAAAAAAAAACTGATTATTACCATATGTGCAAGTCTACGAGCTAGCAATGATAATTGGCTTCTGTGAAGCTTTAAGCCATTTAATGCTTTCTGAAGTTACTTCTCATTGCACTAGAAAAAAATTACGTGTCACTATATTTATGATTAAAATCGAATATCTGTATATTGATATCTGTACTTTATAATTTTCCATAATAATATTCATGAAAGCTATTGTGATACGTAAATGCATAAACTTACGAGGCAGTTTCTTGCTGAGGCACTTCGGGTTCCTCAAACTCAAACGTGGAAAACCTAGGACGTAGCGTGCCTAGTTTCGATAGTCAGGACCTTTCCAGTGTCAGTCCCTCCAGGTAAAGTGCCTGCTTCATGCAGTTAAATTAAATTCAACTTAAATAAACTAAATTTTTAAACTAATCTTAATCTTAAAATAAAAGATGACTAATAAAAATGTTTATCTTATATTTACTATTAAATAAAAAATGGTTAAATAAAGGATAATAATAAAATAGCAAATCAAAATAATAGTGTTTATTCATGGATTTGTTATTTTTAATTTAATTGTAGTTTGTTATGAGACTACATCAGTTGAAAAAACCTATATAAATCTGAACGTTATTAAGCACCCATTTTGTATTCGTATGAGAGTTGAATTTTCATATGATTATTTAACGCCAAAGAAGTCAATGCCTACCACTCATAGCATTGCCGTTTTCCATGCATCCGCTTCGTGCGGATCTCAAAGTGAATCTAAGTATATCAACTTCATACGCGGCACGTCGATGATCATCAGGAACCAGTGCTGGTCGCACCACATGGGCTGATACACCTATTCAAACATCCAAACCGATTAACTTACGTAATTCCCAGGTTTGTACACGTAGTTGATGCATATGCAACAATAAAAATCAGGTGCGTACCCTAGTTGTCTGGTCCACCTTACACCGTATGTATTTGTTACGAATGGATGTCATGTTCACAAACGTAAGCGTCCGACCGCCCACTGCTGTTTGCTAAATAATTCAAACACATATGCAAGTTAATGTCATCCAATAAGACCATCAGAGAAAAATTACCTTTTTTAAAAACTATTCTAAAAAATAAAACATTTACATTTCTTTAGTGCTGAGTACATATGCTTACCATGACGGTCATAGGAAGGAACCAACAATGATGATTCGACGCACTTGCTAGCATGCGAACCACAACATTCAGGACTTACAATATTACCAACATGTATAAGCCATCCTATTAGGGGTTACACTAGTCAATTGATCAATGCGGAAATCAAGGCAACGAACACACCAGCAGGTGTCGGAGACTCACATCGTCAACAACTTCGCACTTTGGGACAAGAGTCATAAGTGCTCCCCTGCTAGCTACGCAGTCACTGACGTCAATCAGAAGCTCACTATGGTTAACACAAGCATTCACATCAACCGATTAGTATAGCCAAGCATTAAAAGACTAGCATTGAGGGTAGGGTAGTAAGACCTGATGGGCACAGGGCAGTAAAATACAACGGGATAATCCTAAGCACATTGTGATTGGTTTGCATACCTCTCTTGAAGATCTTTGTCAAAGATGTAAGTTGCAATGGCCAACTCCACACATGACAAATTCATTTCATTGTTTGGAGGGAAGACCAGGTTCATGGACTATAAATAATCAATGAAAATCACTCAGTTCAACTGGATACGACACCCTGAGCGGGCATGGCAATTTTACACTGCTCAATTAATTACCCGTATATAATTAATCACCTTTGGAATGCGTTCAACTTTCATGCTTAGTAGTCGGCCTAAGTTCACTACTCCTTCTTTGTCTCGGGCAGGTGCGTCACGCCCTTGCCTTCCAGCTAGTCCCGATGTCTCGAAGCCCCTACTGGATGGAGTGTGCCGTGCTGTCTTCTCCAGGTCATCGTCTGAGCTTAAATCCACCTAAAAATGGTGCAACGGGTGTATGTCATGACTACCAGTGAAGAAAAGAAGTTGGAATCAACTACAACTCAATGAAATATAGAAAGGCAAGGTGGTTACGCACCACTTCGGGGACATACAAAGTTCGCGATGTTCTCCGCATTGGGAACAATTTTTAGGTGGACTTATTCTTTCTCTTGGTGAAAAAAGGGATGTGATCAACGGTGAAGGTGGTGTCGATTATGGGAGTTAATGCCGGATCAGGCGGCCATGTGTTTTTAGGGTGACTATCCTTATCCATCGGTTGTGAGGTTGTCACATTCCCTTTGGGATGACTGACATCGCTTTCCCTTCAGCAGCGTTTGCAACGCGTGCAAGATGCACAGTAGGGCGCTTTCGCCACCATAGAAGACTTTCGTTGGGTTAGAAGTTTGACAACGTCCCTTATCTCTGACACCACCGTATCATGGCAACGAATGGCTTCGGGCAATCTTTTGATATCGAACTACATCCCGGATACACTACTAACCACGCTCATTGCTATGGGACTGCTTTCCTGTGAGGATTTAAGAGTGCATTTAGTAATCACAAATGGTGCGGCCAACAGGGGCGACATCGAAAGACTTACTATGATGCTTACATTGTTGGGCCCTAGACACATGGAGTCGCAGCTTGCTGCCGAGACGAGTGGCTCGTCGTTCACTTTCGGAGGGACCCTGAAAGAGCAATGTCATCTAAACAGTTATCACGTACCACAATGCACAACACAACACACGAGAATCGTATCATAATCTCCCCAAATCGACAAGGAATCAGGGACTTGCTTACCTGACAGGACTTGTAGTCAGCCTTTTTCGGGCACACGACGGGGAACATCTTGAGCTGAAAGGGGGGAAGCGGCAGGGATCCCTTCATTTCATGTGCAAGATTTTTGTTTAGCTTTGGGCCAAACGATAGACGACGGGGACACCTGCATCGAAACGCAAAATATACACTTCAGCATGCGTATTGCATAATATCAAACAGGATTCTTGACCTATAATAGGGACACACCAGAAAGTAACAAAACATGTGTATGATTGGAAATAGATAAGGTCACATTCATTAAAGAACAATGCTTAATTTATGATGTCCGTAGTGTTTTCCAGAAGAAAATCGACGAACTAAATCGAACCGAAAAACACCATAAATCTCCAGTAACCCAATAAATGAGGAGAATCGTAAAGTATACTATAGTCCCCTAATGGTGATTTAGTTGTGTTTGTTTCTAAACTCAAATACGACATGGAGAGAACTTCACAGCATCAAATTCATAACCACACAGTGCAACATCCAAACAACCCAAACCAGAGAAAAATACCTCATTCAACCGGTGAGTCATAGCAGATCCAAGACTCAATCTACACCCAACCCCTTTCCCTTGAAAACGATGACCCCCGGTGGCGAATACTGACGTGACCACGGATTGTGGGCTAGGACCCCGTGGCCAGTGAGGCCATGCAGTGGCCCAAGGGCCGTCCCCTTCGGTCTCACGATGGCGGCGTGGCTTATAGGGATCCTACTCATGTCTCTTGACGCTGGTTGGGGTTTTACCTTCGATCAAGTGGCGATAGGTTCAATGTTTCGAACCGACCTTGTTAACCTCTACGATAGCTACAAGACTAACCCTATACTAGTATACTATGCGTTCAATCACCACCCGGACCCACCTTGAATCGGGTTACCATGTAAACCCACCCACTTTTGCAAAAGGGTTGGCTTCCATGTTAAACCACTTTTTTAGGTTGTCCAATTTAGAATAATGAACGTAGAAGTGGGCTACAAGTAAGCTCAGTTCAAAGTTTCCTTCCTTACCTACCTCCTCCTAATTTGAACACATGTGTCTCTTATCACTTGGGCTTATTGATGAGCGGATAATTTGTATGCTTTTTGGCATTGTTTTTAGTATGTTTTTAGTATCTTTTAGTTAGTTTTTAGTATAATTTTATTAGTTTTTAATTAAAATTCACTTTTCTGGACTTTACTATGAGTTTGTGTATTTTTCTGTGATTTCAGGTATTTTCTGGCTGAAATTGAGGGTTCTGAGCAAAAATCTGATTCAGAGACTGAAATGGGCTGCAGATGCTGTTGGATTCTGACCTCCCTGCACTCGAAGTGGATTTTCTGGAGCTACAGAAGCCCAATTGGCGCGCTCTCAACGGCATTGGAAAGTAGACATCCTGGGCTTTCCAGCAATATATGATAGTCCATACTTTGCCCAAGATTTGATGGCCCAAACCGGTGTGGCAAATCAGCCTCAGAAATTCCAGCGTTAAACGCCGGAACTGGCACCTAAATGGGAGTTAAACGCCCAAACTGGCACCAAAGCTGGCGTTTAACTCCAAGAAGAGTCTCTACACGAAATTTGCTTCATTGCTCAGCCCAAGCACACACCAAGTGGACCCATAAGTGGATTTTTTCGTCATTTACTCATTTCTGTATACCCTAGCTTACTAGTTTACTATTAATAGGATCTTTTGACATTGTATCTCTACCTCATGACACTTTACACGTTTCTTTGTGTACCTTCCACGGCATGAGTCTCTAAACCCCATGGTTGGGGGTGAGGAGCTCTGCTGTGTCTTGATGAATTAATGCAATTACTACTGTTTCTTATTCAATCATGCTTGCTTCCATTCTAAGATATCACTTGCTCTTAACCCGGATGAATGTGATGATCCGTGACACTCATCATGTTCTCAACTATGAATGTGTGCCTGACAACCACCTCCGTTCTATTTTAGATTAAGTAGGTATCTCTTGGATTCTTTAACCGGAATCTTCGTGGTATAAGCTAGAACTGATGGCGGCATTCAAGAGAATCCGGAAGGTCTAAACCTTGTCTGTGGTATTCTGAGTAGGATTCAATGA
>NC_029775.3:21652003-21652798 GCF_000817695.3 Arachis duranensis
CCCTCCAAAGAGGATGACACAGCTAAGGCTGGACATCCAAGGCTTTAAACAAGAGGATAATGAATCCCTTTATAATGCCTGGGAGAGGTATAGAGGTATGCTAAGAAAATGCCCCTCTGAAATGTTTTCAGAGTGGGTACAGTTAGACATCTTCTACTATGGGCTTACAGAAAAAGCTCAGATGTCTTTAGACCACTCAGCTGGTGGATCTATACACATGAGGAAGACAATTGAAGAAGCTCAAGAGCTTATAGACACTGTTGCTAGAAACCAATATTTGTACTCTAGCAATGAGTTCTCTCCAAAAGAGGAAGTCATGGCAGTAGTCAATGACCCTAATCCTCAAGAACAGATAATTGAGCTTAATCAACAATTGCTCCTGATGACAGAACAGTTAGTAGACTTTAAAGAGATGCTTCATGAAACTAAAGTTGCTAACAAGAGCATAGAACTGCAGTTGAATCAAGCAAAATAGCAAATATCTAAACAGATAACAGAATAATGTCAAGCAGTTCAACTGAGGAGTGGGAAGACACTGAATACCACTGCTCAAAAGAGCAAAAAGCCAAACAAGGAACAATTGACAGAGGATAACCACACCACTGTTCAAAATCCCTCTGAGGACAATAAGAGCCCAGAGAGGAATGTTATTGGCGTTCAAACGCCAAGAAGGGAAGGAAAGCTGGCGTTAAACGCCCATTCCTTGCCCAGTCCTGGCGTTCAAACGCCAGAAAGGGAAGGAAAGCTGGCGTTAAACGCCCATTCCCTGCCCAGTTCTGGCGTTCAAACGCCAGA
>NC_029775.3:21652946-21653389 GCF_000817695.3 Arachis duranensis
GATTATCCCTCTAACAAGGCTTCTTCAACCACTTCTGTAAGGAATAAACCTGCAGCATCTAAGGTTGAAGAATATCAAGCCAAGATGCCTTATCCTCAGAAACTCCGCAAGGCGGAACAGGATAAGCAATTTGCCCGCTTTGCAGACTATCTAAGGACTCTTGAAATAAAGATTCCATTTGCAGAGGCACTTGAGCAAATACCTTCTTATGTTAAGTTCATGAAAGAGATCTTAAGTCATAAGAAGGATTGGAGAGAAACTGAAAAAGTGTTTCTCACTGAAGAATGCAGTGCAGTCATTTTGAAAAACTTACCAGAAAAGCTTCAAGATCCTGGGAGTTCTATGATACCATGCACATTAGAAGGTGCTTGCACCAAGACAGCCCTATGTGATCTTGGAGCAAGCATCAATCTAATACCTGCATCCACTATCAGAAAGCTTGG
>NC_029775.3:21653485-21654070 GCF_000817695.3 Arachis duranensis
TTAAATACCCATCAGGCGTGATTGAAGACATGATTGTCAAGGTTAGGCCGTTTGCCTTTCCAACTGAATTTGTGGTGCTGGAAATGGAGGAGCACAAAAGTGCAACTCTCATTCTAGGAAGACCTTTCCTAGCAACTGGATGAACTCTCATTGATGTACAAAAAGGGGAAGTGACCTTGAGAGTCAATGAGGATGAGTTCAAGTTGAATGCTGTAAAAGCCATGCAGCATCCAGACACACCAAATGACTGCATGGCGCTGACATTATTGACTCTCTGGTAGAAGAGATCAATATGACTGAAAGCCTAGAATCAGAGCTTGAGGACATTTTCAAAGATGCTCAACCTGATCAAGAAGAACCAGAGGAAACAAAGGAATTTTCGAAAATTCCTCAGGAGGAGGATAAACCCCCCAAACCTGAACTCAAACCTCTACCACCATCTCTGAAATATGTATTTCTGGGAGAAGGTGAAACTTTTCCAGTGATTATAAGCTATGCTTTGAATCCACAGGAAGAGGAAGCACTGATTCAAGTGCTAAGGACACACAAGACAGCTCTTGGGTGGTCCATAAGTGATCTCAAGGG
>NC_029775.3:21654501-21655616 GCF_000817695.3 Arachis duranensis
GGGAATAGAGGTGGATAAGGCAAAGGTAGAGGTAATTGAAAAGTTACCACCACCTGCCAATGTTAAGGCAATTAGAAGCTTTCTAGGGCATGCAGGATTCTATAGAAGTTTTATAAAGGATTTTTCGAAAATTGCAAAACCTCTGAGTAACCTGCTAGCTGCTGACACACCATTTGTGTTTGACACACAGTGTCTACAGGCATTTGAGACCCTGAAAGCTAAGCTAATCACAGCACCAGTCATCTCTGCACCAGATTGGACATTGCCATTTGAATTAATGTGTGATGCCAGTGACCATGCCATTGGTGCAGTGTTGGGACAAAGGCATAACAAGCTTCTGCACGTCATTTATTATGCCAGCCATGTTCTAAATGACGCACAGAAGAACTACACAACCACAGAAAAAGAATTACTTGCAGTGGTCTACGCCATTGACAAGTTTAGATCCTATCTAGTGGGATCCAAAGTGGTTGTGTACACTGACCATGCTGCTCTTAAATACTTACTCACAAAGCAGGATTCAAAACCCAGGCTTATAAGATGGGTGTTGCTTCTGCAAGAGTTTGATATAGAAATAAGAGACAGAAAAGGGACAGAGAACCAAGTAGCTGATCATCTGTCCCGAATAGAACCAGTAGCTGGGGCGTCCCTCCCTTCTACTGAGATCTCTGAGACTTTCCCAGATGAGCAACTCTTTGCCATTCAGGAAGCTACATGGTTTGCAGATATTGCAAACTATAAAGCTGTGAGGTTCATACCCAAGGAGTACAGCAGTGTGCAAAGAAAGAAATTAATTTCAGATGCCAAGTACTACCTCTGGGATGAACCATATCTCTTTAAGAGATGTGCTGACGGAGTGATCCGCAGATGTGTACCCAGAGAAGAAGCACAAAGAATCCTATGGCACTGCCATGGATCACAGTATGGAGGACATTTTGGAAGTGAGCGAACAGCCACTAAAGTCCTCCAGTGTGGCTTCCACTGGCCTACTCTCTATAAAGATTCCCGAGAGTTTGTGCGTAACTGTGACAGTTGCCAAAGAGCTGGTAACCTGCCTCACGGATATGCCATGCCTCAACAAGGGATATTAGAGATAGAATTGTTTGATGTATGGG
>NC_029775.3:21655722-21658911 GCF_000817695.3 Arachis duranensis
TCTAAGTGGGTAGAAGCAATTGCTACACCCACTAATGATACCAATACCGTGCTAAAATTCCTCCAGAAAAACATCTTCAGCAGGTTTGGTGTTCCCAGAGTACTAATCAGTGACGGGGGCACTCATTTCTGCAATAAACAGCTATACTCTGCTATGGTTAGATATGGAATCAGCCATAAAGTGGCAACTCCGTATCATCCACAGACAAATGGGCAAGCTGAAGTCTCTAACAGAGAGCTAAAAAGAATCCTAGAACGGACTGTGATAGCCCGAAGAAAGGATTGGGCAAAGAGCTTGGATGATGCTCTGTGGGCATACAGAACAGCATTCAAGACTCCTATAGGAACCTCTCCATACCAATTGGTGTAAGGGAAGGCCTGTCATTTGCCCGTGGAACTGGAACATAAAGCCTACTGGGCAACCAGATTCCTAAACATGGATGCACAGTTAGCTGGTGAAAAAAGATTACTCCAGCTAAATGAGCTAGAGGAGTTCAGACTCAATGCCTTTGAAAATGCAAAAATTTATAAGGAAAAGGCAAAGAAATGGCATGACAAGAAGTTGTCAACCAGAGTCTTTGAGCATTATCTTGAAAACAATTTTGAGCAAGAATGCTCAAAACTGAGATTTGAGTGATTCTCAGTGAAGGTCCAGCTAAAGACAGTAAAGAAGCGCTTGCTGGGAGGCAACCCAGTCATTAGGAGGTTATATGATTAGTTTTTACAGAGGCAAGTATCAAAAATGAAGGAATTCACAGAGTTACAGAAGGATTCAGCTCAAAAAGCAGAGAAAATGAGCTTACTGGCAAAAAAACGCCAGTAAGGGGCATTTTGGTCGTTAAACGCCAGAATGGGTATCATTCTGGGCGTTTAACGCCAGGAATGGTGCCATTTTGGGCGTTAAACGCCAGAATGTGCACCATTCTGGGCGTTTAACGCCAGGTGTGCAGGATCCTGGGCGTTCAGAAAAACGCCCAGTGATAAAGGATTTCTGGCGTTTAACGCCAGCCAGGGCACCTGGCTGGGCGTTAAACGCCCAAAAGGGGGAACAAATGGGCGTTAAACGCCAGAATGGGTGCCATTCTGGGCGTTTAACGCCAGAAAGGTGGGGGGACCACAACTTTGTTTTCAAATCAAATTTTTTCAAACTTTCCTTTTCTTACCCATACTTTTCTACATAATTACACTTCAACCTTTCATCATTCACTTTCAAATCTCTCAAATTATTCCCAAATTTTGTGCAAAAACTCACCCTTCTCTCAATTTCTTTCCATATCTTCTCAAATCTCTTCTCAATTCTCTCTTTTTTTTCGAAAACTCTCCTCCCCACCTTATAAATACACGTTTGTCCCCCCTCACTCCACCACACCATTTGAATTTCCTCTTCCTCTCTCTCTCTTCTCTTCTTTCTTTTGCTTGAGGACAAGCAAACCTCTAAGTTTGGTGTGCTTTTCCGTGATCACTAAGCCAAGATTCACCAAGATCATGGCTCCTAAAAGAAAACAAACCAATTTAAGAGGAAAGAAAGAGAATAATCCAAAGAATCTTTGGAATCAAGAGAAGTTCTTAACCAAAGAACATGAAGACCATTATCACAAAATAATGGGTCTGAGGTCAGTGATCCCGGAAGTAAAGTTTGATCTGAAAGAAGATGAATATCCGGGGATCCAAGAGCAAATTCGAAACAGAGGATGGGAAGTTCTAACCAATCCTGAGATAAAGGTTGGAAGGAACATGGTTCAGGAATTCTACTCTAATCTGTGGCTAATAGATAAGCAAAGAATGACTGGAACTGCTTACCATACCTACAGAACCATGGTCAGAGGGAAAGTTATGTACTTCCATCTGGACAAAATAAGAGAAATCTTCAAATTACCTCAACTGCAAGATGATCCTGAATCCTTCAATAGAAGAATGGTGAGAGCAGATAAAGGGTTAGATCAAGTTCTAGAGGACATATGCCTCCCTGAAAAGTTGGATCAAGTTCTAGAGGATATATGCCTCCCTGGAACTAAGTGGATAACCAATTCTAAGGGCGTCCCAAACCAACTCAAGAGGGGAGACCTCAAACCAATTGCAAGAGGTTGGCTAGACTTTATTGGGCGTTCCATATTGCCCACTAGCAACCGTTCTGAGGTCACCATCAAGAGAGCAGTGATGATTCATTGCATTATGCTTGGAAAAGAAGTGGAGGTTCATCATGTGATTGCTTGTGAGATCTACACAATTGCAAATAAGAATTCCACTGTAACCAAATTGGCTTACCCAAGCTTGATCTCCTTGCTCTGTAAAGAGGCTGGGGTGAAGATGGGAGCAGATGAATTCATACCCATTGAACATCCAATCACCAAGAAGTCAATGGAAGGAGCAAGGGAAGCAGGGGCGTGAACTCCAAGAGCTGAGGGAGCATCCACTTCTCAAAATCAAGGTTGTTGAGTCCTAACTCTGTGAAAACCTCTATCATTAGGAGCCTATTTTTTTTCGTTTTTTATTTTGTTTCCTATTTTTATCTTTTTTTTTAGTCTCATCTTATATCTATTTTTGAGTCTTGTTCTTAATTCATAATTAATAAAATTTATGCCTTAAAGTTATGAATGTCCTATGAATCCATCACCTCTCTTAAATGAAAAAATGCTTTAATCACAAAAGAACAAGAAGTACAGGATTTCGAATTTTATCCTTGAAACTAGTTGAATTAGTTTGATGTGGTGACAATATTTTTTGTTTTCTGAATGAATGCTTGAACAGTGCATATGTCTCTTGAACTTGTTGTTTTAAGAATGTTAAAATTGTTGGCTCTTGAAAGAATGATGGAAAAGGAGAACTGTTATTGAGGATCTGAAAAATCATCAAATTGATTCTTGAAGCAAGAAAAAGCAGTGAAAAAAAAATTTTCGAAAAAAAATGAAAGGAAAGAAAAAGAAAAAGAAAAAGGAAAGAATAAAGTTGTGAACCAAGGCAAAAAGAGTGTGCTTAAGAACCCTGGACACCTCTAATTGGGGACTCTAGCAAAGCTGAGTCACAATCTAAAAGGGTTCACCCAATTATGTGTCTGTGGCATGTATGTATCCGGTGGTAATACTGGAAGACAGAGTGCTTTGGGCCACAGCCAAGACTCATAAAGTAGCTATGTTCAAGAATCATAATTCTTAACTAGGAGAATCAATAACACTATCTGAATTCTGAGTTC
>NC_029775.3:21658988-21659291 GCF_000817695.3 Arachis duranensis
AGAGGCAAAAAGCTACTAGTCCCGCTCATCTAATTGGAACTATGTTTCTTTGATACTTTGGAGTCTATAGTATATTCTCTTCTTTTTATCCTATTTTGATTTTCAGTTGCTTGGGGACAAGCAACAATTTAAGTTTGGTGTTGTGATGAGCGGATAATTTGTATGCTTTTTGGCATTGTTTTTAGTATGTTTTTAGTATCTTTTAGTTAGTTTTTAGTATAATTTTATTAGTTTTTAATTAAAATTCACTTTTCTGGACTTTACTATGAGTTTGTGTGTTTTTCTGTGATTTCAGGTATTTTC
>NC_029775.3:21659923-21660242 GCF_000817695.3 Arachis duranensis
TAGGAACATTTTCACTGAGAGGATGGGAGGTAGCCATTGACAACGGTGAAACCCTACATACAGCTTGCCATGGAAGGAGCCTTGTGTGTTTGATGAAGAAGACAGTAGGAAAGCAGAGATTCAGAAGATGGAGCATCTCCAAAGCCTCAACCTATTCTCCATTACTGCAGAACAAGTACTTATTTCGTGTTCTTTTACTTTTCACAATCAATCCTGATAATTTCTGATATCCTGACTAAGATTTACAAGATAACCATAGCTTGCTTCAAGCCGACAATCTCCGTGGGATCGACCCTTACTCGCGTAAGGTATTACTTGG
>NC_029775.3:21660350-21678234 GCF_000817695.3 Arachis duranensis
AGATGATTAGCCATGCTGTGACAGAGCATAGGAACATTTTCACTGAGAGGATGGGAGGTAGCCACTGACAACGGTGAAACCCTACATACAGCTTGCCATGGAAGGAGCCTTGCGTGTTGATGAAGAAGACAGTAGGAAAGCAGAGATTCAGAAGATGGAGCATCTCCAAAGCCTCAACCTATTCTCCATTACTGCAGAACAAGTACTTATTTCGTGTTCTTTTACTTTTCACAATCAATCCTGATAATTTCTGATATCCTGACTAAGATTTACAAGATAACCATAGCTTGCTTCAAGCCGACAATCTCCGTGGGATCGACCCTTGCTCACGCAAGGTATTACTTGGACGACCCAGTGCACTTGCTGGTTAGTTGTGCGGGATTGCAAAAGTGTGATTGCAATTTCGTGCACCACTTATGCAACATAGGCCCGTTCTAACCATGCATTGTATTATTGGGTGAAATTAACTAAGAGCCAAACTGGAAAAAAATTGTTATATTCTATCATGGACTTAAAAACCCCACATCTTTATTTGGGTTAATGCAGCCCTGCCTTTCGCATACTTTGAAATGACGCTGTTTCTCTTCCGGAATTTGGGAACGGCGACATGAAAGATCACTTTCCATGTTTCTATGGATAGCACGATTCTGTAAAATAAATTCAGAGACGACATAATTTTCGATTAACTCGGGCAAATTAAAGACAAATTTCCCATATCCACATCACTAAAGTTTTCTACCCATTAAATCACTAGCTCCACATTTTTACGAGGAAAGATGCTGTGAATCAAACACTAACACAAGCATGGGGATATGGTTAGGGTATCAATAGTTATGACAAAACAGGAAGACGGTGCATTCCAAAGATGTGACCTGTGATTAAAAAAAAGGAAAATGCGAGATATAGCATGATCACGATTTTACTCACATGGGGTACAAGCACACGTGACTTGGACCAACCCTACTTTCTTGCACGCCAGGATGAACGTGTCCACTCTCACTTGGCCCTCACGGGTTCGGAAGACTCCCCCACCTGGTAACTATTGTCTCCTAGCTTCATAAGATTCCTGCGTGCTACGTAACAGTCTTCAGTGCTTTCAAAATCACATGGGTGCTCAGGGAATCATGGACATTACGCCTTATCACAACTGGCTAACAGATCATCGACATTGGAGCATTTTCTTTTAGAAATGTTGAGGCGGTGCTAACTTTAATTTAGACCAATTACGAAGTTGGACCATATTACCCTAACTAGTTTCTCTAAATAGCAAGTGATTTGCTTGCATGACTACTCCATTACATGAATGTATACCTGCACCACCTACTCCGTGTCCAAAATGGTAATTAACGTGTGCCCTTTTCCCAATGAACCTTAGAGAGTGCAGATAGATCTGTCATTCCAGACGTCACTGTTAGAAATAAGAGAGAAATCTGAGAAAATTATTTCTGTGTATTATTCAGATTGATGGAAAATACAATGTACAAGGGGTATATATAGGTGCCAGAAGAATCAAAGTAATAAAAGTATAGAATCCTACAATTAATATACAGATATGCCATATAAATATATACGATACTAACTGATCTAAAATGATTCTAATGATTCTCTAATGATTCTCTAACATCCCCCCTCAAACTCAAGTGGGAGCTAAGGATACCATCTTGAGTTTGGATAACAAAGTCCGGAAACGAGTCGGGTGATGAACTTTCGTGAAGATATCAGTAGTCTGATCTAGTGTACCAACAGCAATGAGATGAACAACATCAATAAGGATACGTTACCGAACAAAGTGACAATCAATCTCAATGTGTTTGGTGTGTTCATGAAAGACATCATTATGGGCAATCTGAATATCACTGCTGTTGTCACAAAAAACATCAGTAGGAAACGACTAAGGAGCACCCAAATCTTCGAGAAGCCAATGAATGGAGATAACCTCAGTAGTGGTGTCAGCGAGGGTACGGTACTCAGCTTCTGTACTTGATCGAGCAGTGAACGTTTGCTTCTTAGCACACCAAGAAATGAGAGCATCGCCAAGAAACAAACAGTAACCAGTAGTAGAACAACGATCAGCGGGATCACCAGCACAATCAGCATCGGAGTACGCTTGAAGGCACAAAGAGGAATGGGCAGAAAAATAAAGGCCATGAAATAGAGTGCCTTTGATGTAGCGAAGAATGCGAAGAACTGCCGCATAGTGAGTAGTCCGAGGAGATGACAAGAACTGGCTAAGTACATGAACTGGATAGGCGATGTCTGGTCGGGTGACAGTTAAGTAGATGAGTCCTCTAACTAGCTGTCGATAGAGAGTATGATTATCCAAAACAGTGCCATCCATAGGAGTAAATCGCACATTAGGCTCAAGAGGAGTAGACTCAGTGCGACTATCCGTAATTCCAGCTTGAACAAGGAGATCTGAAGCATATTTAGCCTTGAGAGAGATAGATGCCATCATCGGTGGATATGACTTCTAGACCAAGAAAATAGTTGAGAGAACCAAGATTTTTTATCTCAAAAGTACGCTGAAGGGATGCCTTGAGATCAGAGATACCATCAGCATCATCTCCAGTAATGATCATGCCATCAACATACAGAAGTAGAAGAATGACTCCACATTCACTTTTACGAATAAAGAGAGCATGCTCATGAGGACTGCAAGTGAAACTAAGACTGCATATGGTAGTGCTGAACTTGTCAAACCATTCACGAGGAGCTTGCTTAAGCCCATAGAGTGTCTTACGAAGGAGACAAACTTTGCCAGAGGGACAAGGATAACCAAGAGGGGGTTTCATATAGAGCTGTTGTTTCAAATCTCCGTTATGAAATGCATTCTTCACATCCATCTGACTGAGAGACCATTTTTTACCGCAACAATGGCAAGAAGAGCTCGAACAGATGTGAGACGAGCAATAGGAGCAAAAGTCACTTCATAGTCAATACCATACTCCTGCATACAACCTTGAGCAACCAATCGTGCCTTATAATGGTCAATAGAACCATCAGAGCGAGTCTTGATCTTGTATAACCATCGACTACCCACAACCTCCTGAGCAGAAGGAGGATCAACCAAATCCCAAGTGTGTGCCTTTTCAAGTGCCTGTATTTTTTCCTGCATTGCTTGTTACCAATTTGGATTTGTGGAGGCTTCTCTGAATGACTTAGATTCATGTTGATGAAGGATAGTAGAAAAACAATTATAATAAAAAAGATAAGGAGGTAGATTCCGTACCCTAGAAGAACGAGCGGGAGGAGGAGGCATGATAGTAGGAGCAGGATCATCGTCCGGTCTAGAATCATTGGGAGATGGAGAAGGTGGAAGAACAGGAGGTTGTAGAGGGTCACTTGAGATAGAATCTGTAGAATCATCACTAGGAAAAAGATCAACATTGGGGTTAGTAAACAAAGGTGACTGAGTAGTAAAAATTGACTCAAAGGATGAGAACCGAGAAAACATGTGATGCTCCCATAAGACAACATGACGAGATTTATGGACACATTTAGAGAGAGGATCCCAACAACGATAACCCTTGTGTTTAGTGCCATAACCAAGAAAACAGCACATACGAGCCCGAAGTTCAAGTTTACTATGTTCATGAGGCTGAAGAAGAACAAAACATGCACAATAAAAAACTCGAAGAGAACTATAATCTGGGGAGGTATGATAAAGACGCTCAAAGGGAGTAACATTACCAAGAACAGAAGAAGAGAGTCTATTGATAACATGAATAGCAGTAAGAACAGCTTCACCCCAAGTACGCTCAAGACACGAAGAAGAAAGGAGCATTACACGGATGGAGTTAAGAATGTGACGGTGTTTGCATTCAGCTCTACCATTTTGTTAAGACGTACCAGGACAAGAAAACTCAGACAAAGTACCTTGTTCTGCAAGAAGGGTTAAGAGTTTGGAATCACGGTATTCCATAGCATTATCACGTCTGAAAATCTTAATGACCTTGAAAAACTGAGTTTTAATCATAGTAGCAAAGTTGATATAGATCTGAGGTAACTCATGGCGATTAGTCATCAAATAAACTCAAATGAAACGGGAATAATCATCAATGAAAACGACAAAGTATCGAGCTCCGCCCATAGAGGCAGTGGGAGCGGGACCCCAAATATCAGAGTGAATGGGATCAAAAGGAGAGCAAGCAAGAGATGGATTATGGTGAAAAGATAAAGCAAGTTGTTTGGCAGTTTGGCAAGAAATGCAATCAAAAGATTCATTTAGAATATGACCTAAAACTCCCTGAGACACAAGAGGACACAGTTTTCTTAAGGAGGTGTGGGCAAGATGTTGATGCCAAAAATAAAGGGTAGAGGGAGAAGAAGCAGCACAGAGATTTGGTACAGGTGGAATATGAAAATTCTCGAGTTCAAACAACCTTCTGACCTTACGTCCAGTCCCGATGATTTGTCCCATCCGAGGATCCTGTACATGACAACCAGAAACAGAAAAAGTGACTTTAAAACCCAGATCAACAAGTTGACCAACAGAAATAAGATTAAAGTTTAATTTGGGAATATAATAAGTATCAGGAAGATTAAGAGTCAACTGGGATATATAACCCTTATGTGTTGCGTGCAAGAGGGAACCATTTGCAGTATTGATAGAAGGTCCATTTGTAGTGGTAGACAGAGACGAGAAGATATTATGCAATGGAGACATGTGATTAAAGCATCCTAAGTCAAAATACCATTTAGAATTACCTGGAGGGGTTGAAAGAGCAGCATGGGTATTACCAGAAAGGGAGAGAAGACGTTGAAGAAGAGACACAATATCAGATAGAGAGACAGAAGACGAGTTGAGAGGAGCAGTGGTGGTAGATTCAAGAGTAGTATCAACAGTAGAAGTAGGTGCAGGACGTTGTGAGCGAGTAGGATAGGTAGTAATAAAATGTCCCGAGAGCTTGCAATAATGACAAAACAATTGTGCACAATGGTAGCTAATATGACCTTTATGGTGGCATGTGCGACATTCAACAGAGGGACATCTGGAGAACGGGTGCCCGAAACAGTTATAGTTGCAACAGAAGGTACTATTTCTGCCTGTGGCAGCAAAAACATCTGACTTTTCCATAATAGTAGTCACAGAGATCAAGGAGAGGAGAGAAAACTGTAATTTTGGAGCAGAAAATGAGGAAACAAATGGCAAAATCGGAAATAGCTCACCAAAAAACCTTAGGGAAGGTCTCATCACTGTTTGACACGTCAGCAGCCACATCAGATGCCACGTCAGCTGCTTTGTCAGCAAAGCAAGACACGTGGCAACACACGACAGGAGGAAGGAGACGCGTCAGCGCTGACGCGAGCACGGAGCTGGCATTGGGTCGGAGAACGCGGGTCGGGTCGGGCGCGGTCACTACTAGAAAACTAGTTATTACAGACGGATATTTCCGTTGGATTTTATCCCACTGAAATACAGGGAGAATTTCAGAGGAATTTTTTGTCGGAAAACAAAAAAAATGGATTAGCATAAATTTCATACGAAAAAGAGAATCCGTCGATAATTCCGTCGGAAAAATTAATTCTTTTTCAGTGAAAAATGATTACAGAGGAAAAATTCGTCTGTAATTAAATAGACAAAACGCTACGTTTTATTGAATTATTACAGACGAAAAATCCGTCTGTAATTTAAATTTTCCGTCAAAAATATTGAAAACCCTAATTTTATCCCACTATCTGGATCCATTCACAGTCCAAATGAGTCTCTCCGTCACCAGTTTCTTCTTCTCTCCGTCGCACCAGCTTCTCCCGCCGATGTCGCCGCCGCTCACGTCACAGGATCTCTCTGTCATCCCTTGTGTCACACGGGCTCCCTTCGCCGCTGTTCTTGTCGCATCTGGAGCAATTCGTGAAACTCATCTCAACTCGGTGGAAACTCAGTGGTTATTGTTGAATGGCGAAGCTTGAAGCGAAGCTCGAAATGATAGTTGACTCTGTTGGTAACTTCTTCTCCAGCAAAGACCAGCTTTTTCACTAACCGAATCAAATCGAATCAAACACTTTATATATAGGGTTGCATAGATCTTCAATCTTTTGATCTATTCGCACTCCACTTACCAGGTTAGCCCTAACTCCATCCCTTGTTTCTCTCGCTAATTTTTCATTCCAAACGCATTATTGTGCAGTGTCTTGCTCTGGTCTCAAATTTTGATTTGAAACAGTGCCGATTAGTGGTTAATTGATATCAATTTTGTATAGTTGAACATATCTCGAGAAAAACTGTCTAATTTGCTAAATATGAGAAGTTAAAGAGGGCCAAATATAATTGGAATGCTTAGAAAAAGTAGTTCTTGTTTTTTTAAGACTCTTATGGTTTTCTGAATTCAGCATCGTGAAATTGTGATCATTTGATTCTGCCATTACTTGTTCTTTTTTGTTCTGATTAATTGTTTATGGTTGTGGTATTATTCATTTTCAATTGATTGAACCTCACTTTGGTTGCTTTTGGTTTTGCTTTAACACTTGAAATATCATAAAACTGAAAAGTGATAAGAACATAGTGATAAGCACAACCTTTGTGTTGCTGTGATAAAATGTCTGTTTGCTGTTCATAATTTTGTTCATATTTGTTCATAAACAATGATAATATTAAATGCTGTGTAGTTTGTTAATTTTGTTCATAAAATTTTTGTTTGCTGATTCAGAGTTTGCTGAGAGTTATGGTGAAAGTGCTACAGGAGCCGTAGTTCACAGGACTCTGTGGTTAGTCCTTCAACATCAGGACAATATAGTACAACTCTTTCAAGATTGAAGCAAAAACTGAGTGGTTTTTGGTTGCATGTGGTTCAGCGATGGCCTGTGGTATATTTATCCTCAATAAGAGAGCTAGCTTCTAAACTTTCTAATAATTCAATTTTTAATTCTTGTATTTATTAGGATCTTTATTTTTTATTCAGCGATGGCCTGTGGTATATTTAATGCTAAGTATTTGGGTTGAGATTGGTTATGCCACTACTGTAAATTGGTCCAGATAATATCTTAATTTGCACTTAGACTGTTTAAATCGTTTTAGTGATTTTGAGTTTATCCTGGTATGATAACATTAGCTTTTTCTTGTATGCTTCAGATAAATGAGATGGCCTCTTCGTAAAATGTTGAGTTGGAGGCAGCTAAGTTTCTGCACAAACTCATCCAAGATTCTAAAGATGAGCCAGCTAAGTTGGCTACTAAACTCTGCGTGGTGTGTGACATTTTCTTATGAATGGACTTTTTTAATTAGTCCTCGTCACTCCTTAGTTCTTGGTACGGGTTTAGTATGCTTGTAACTAAATTGGTATCTGTTTCAGATATTACAACACATGAAATCAAGTGGGAAGGAACATTCAATGCCATATCAAGTGATATCAAGGTAGAATACCTGCAATGTATAGTGCTCAAATAAATGCATACATAGATATCCACAGTCAGTTATTAATCCCCTTTTTGCTTGAGGTTGATTTTGACAATCATGATGTTTTTGTGCCTTGTGGGAGTAAGAGTAAGCTATGGCATAAGAATATATGGTTTCACATGTACTCCTTCACTTATGGTAATTAAGATATTAACTAGCATTAGCATGCCTGTGATGGTAATAAAGTAACAGGAAGATCATATTTATTTAATTATTTGTGAAAATGGATGGAACTTGGAAATATGATAAACATTTGTTGTGTTTTGGTGCCACTTTCTGAGCAGCATGGCGGGGCCTGTTTATGTGCTCCAACTTATTTGTCTTGTTCCCTTATCATCTCAGATTCCCTTGTTTTGTTTGTCTTGTTCCTAATGACGTGATGGATGAAACTCCAACTTATCTGTAAATGCTCCTCTTCCCAGGTTCAAGTAATAGATTCGTAAATTGTGCTAGGTTCATCGTGTATATTATGAACCTCTGTTTTTGGGTTTGAGATCTGCAAACAATTTGAATTATTTATGCATAAAATAGCATTGCCAACTCCAGAAGTTAGTGGAAAACATTGAAGAAAGATTAACGAGTGTATGCCTATATATACTATGGGAATCCAAGAATCTAATAGAATACACTTTTTTCATTTTTATTTATTTTCATTTCTTTTATTTCACTTCTATGATGATGATAGTTGAGCTTTCTATGTTTCTAGGATACATCTTTCCTATTTTTTTAATGTTCTTGCAAATGCCAAATTACTGGTGAAAATGAGTTAGGAAAATATCTGTTTTTACTTGTTTGGTATAATAATTACATTCTCAAAGAGAACTGAGAGTTCAATAATGACTGGGGACAAAGGTATTCTTTTTGAAGAAAGGAAACATCTCCTAGCTGTCAAAAAAGTAGAGCTTGAAAAGCAAATTTAAGAAAGAGCTGGTGCACAAGCTTCGTCAACTACTTCTTTTCAGCAGCAAGATTCCTCTAGTACAAAGGGTGATGTTGACAGTGGTAATCTTCAGGTTGGACTGTCCAACCGACCTTCCTTTGTATAGATAATTTTACTTAGGCAAGATAAATCCAACTAAGTTTTGTTTATTCATTATACTATTATAGTATGGAGACCATCACTCTTGGGGACAAAAGAATTGGTATCAAAACTACTGTTCTGGAAGAAAAGGCCACAGCCTGTAACATGCTTTGCTGTTATGCTGATGAGTTGAAGGAAGGATTCTTTCCATGGATTGATCAGGTTAGACTGGGAACACTATAAAAGTTAATAACACCTTTACATATTGCACTTTGTTTATAGAAACATCTTTTTCTGAGTATTAAATTGCATGTGGGACAGGTTGCAGGAACTTTAGTTCCACTTCTTAAATTTTACTTCCATGAGGAGGTTAGAAAAGTAGCCGTTTCAGGTATAAGAATGATTGTTCCGTTGCATCTTTTTTTGTTAACAATTTTCCTCTGCTCATTAAGTTGCTTTATGCCATTATCCCAGCTATTTTTAATGGTTATGATTTCCTATATCATTTTAGCAATGCTGGAGCTATTACATTCTGCAAAGTTGGCTATTGAGAAAGGGCAATCTCAAGGTTGGGATGCATCCTATTTGAAGTTTTTGAGTGACAGTATCATCCCAGTTTTGGTGGACGCTTTACATAAGGTATTCCGTATACAAGTTTATCTGTTCTTAGATGCATCTATATGGAATTCATTAGGTTTTTATAGCATGACTAAGGTTTTATTATGATCTGAATCCTTAGGGGGTTGTTGATCAGTCTCGCAATATGGAACTTTTGTATGGTGCTCTCAAAATTTCACTTCTCTCTTACACAGTCTCTAAATTTGCATACTTTTTTTTTCACTATGCAGGAACTGAACTAGCTGAAAGAATGTGTTATGGGAATATCTATGAACTTGGTCACATTCTTGGTTGGAATTTTGAATCTTCCATCAGCTAAATCTGCTACAATATTTACCAATTTAATGGGAACTCTCAACCTTCTTGGCCTCCTTGGTGGCTTCTTAGCTGATCCTGGCATTCAAAATTTATATGATGCTATAAGAACAACATACTGAATTTATGTTTTGAATTATAGTTGATTTATTAACACATTTTGTTGATGTATAGTTGTTATTTATTATTATAGTTGATGTATCAATACACTTTGTTTATTTTTTGAATTATATTGGCTTCCTTGTAAATTACTTTTTTCTTTCAGTTTGATAATACAATAAATTTGTTTATTTTTTTGAAATATTATAAATATTCGAATACAAATTAGATAAAAAAATTTATTTATTAAATTTATATTTATTTTGTATGAAAAAAAGGTGTATTTTGCAATGAAAAATCCAAAAAAATTACCACGCTGATGGATTTACAGACGGATTTTCCGTCTGTATTCAAAGTTTGAAGAATTCATCTGTAATTACCGACGAAAAATCTGTCGAAAAATCCGTCTGTAATTACAAACGGAAAATTCGTCGGAAAATCCGTCTGTAATTACAGACAGAAAATCCGTCGAAAAATCCGTCTGTAATCACAGACGGAAAATCCGTCGGAAAGTTCGTCGCCTTCGAAAAATGGATGCAGAATTTACAGAGGAAAAATTCGTCGGTAACTGGTAAAAATCCGTCTGTAATTTTCCTACGGAAAAAAAATCCATCGGTAAATAATTTCCGACGGGGCTTTTACAGAGGGACAAAATCCGTCGGTAATTTCGTCGGTAACCAAAAATTCGTCTGTAATAAAGACTAAATCCGTCTGTAAATCTGTCTGTATTAATCTATTTTCTAGTTGTAGGTCTGGGCAGATCCGCGTGGGTGCTGGCGACGACACGTGGCGCTGTTTGGGACCATTAATCCTGGGCGTGGATCCAACGGTTCCGGATGGCGTCTGGAGAGAGAGAACCTGAAGCGGTGACTGGACTTCTGGCGGCGCGTGAGGGTGCGTCCGGCGGCGGTGGAAAGCTTGCAACGAGTAGAAGACGAAGGTGGCACTACAAGAAAAAGTCGCATTTGTAACAAAAAATATTGTTACAAAACGTCGAAATTTTGAAACAAAAGTTTTTTGTAACAAAAAAAGGGTCCATTGCAGTAAGTCCCGTTACAAAAAGTTTTTGTAACAAAAAATGAAACTGTTACAATTCAATACCATATTTTGTAACAATTTTTTCTGATACAGAAAACCAGAAGCCGTTACAAAAGTGGTAACAAATTTTGATCTTGAAGGTACTTTTCGTGACAGTCAATTTTTTTCCTATCACAAAATTTTGTTACAAAATGTAACATAATTTTGTAACATTTTTTCTTTAGTTACGAAAGCAAATTAATTATTTTGTAACAACTTTTTTTATTAAAAATTACATGCATAATTTACTAAATTATTTTTTAAATTAACTAATATATTAACAATGATAATAAGCAAGTTTACATGTATATAACATGCAAAAACATACATAAGTCAAACAAGATCTTTTTAGCTAAAATTGTCTTGAAACAAAATAACATTAGCTAGTGAGTACATTGATTAGTTCAACCAAAACATAAAAGTTCTAACATAAAAGTTCAACCAAAACATAAAAGTTCTAACATAGATTAGTGTCTCTATGCATCAAAACATTCTTGAGCCCTCAAGGTAGCATATGGTCACCATTTCAGCACTCCTGTAAATAAGAAAAACCGAAACAAAAAAATTAGAAACAAGATATAACACTAATTATAATTTTTCCACTAAAAAAACATAATCATACTATAAAGTTTCATAAGACAGATTTGACTTGTGATGACAACAAAATCGATCATCTCACAATTATAACAATATATAATATATACTAATTACTTATCCAGTAACTTAATAATAAATTTGAAGTTTAAGATCATCTATCTTCAGAATTAGGACAGAAGAAAAAGAGAAACTCTGAACATAATGGGCCTTGAGAATCTGAACACAACGCATTATTGGTATAAGGTACCTTAATGTTCTTGAGGTCAAGGTTCAACTCACTCCTCAATAACATAAAGAGCTTTTGAAGAGGTTCGTCATCAGTCCTACGAACTGGAATTTTCATATATTCAGCAGCCTTTATGAAGATATCCATGACTTTGCTGTATCACACAGTAGCCGCAGATATTAAAAAGACAAAAACACATAAACAAAAAGAGAAGTTTCAACTTCAAGGAAACAAGATAACAAATAATTTACAAGGAAAGGAAAGAAAAGGAAGGCATGATATTATCAAATACCATTATCCTTATATATAACTAATATCATGCAAATTGATCAACTAAAAGAACTTATTGCTTCACTGTTTTCTCCTGTGTTTGACAATTATTTCAATTAATTTTTTCATCAACATTACAGTGCAATTCAGTCTGGTAAGTCAGCATCGAAAGGGATTTAAATTTTAAAATATAATCTAGTTTTACACAAGCAATCATTTACTAATTAACATGATCTTTCTCATTGAAACTTCAAGCTAACTTAAAAAATATAATAAATATCCATGAAAGGAAAAAGATAATAAATTGAGCAGCCAATATCTTACAGCATATAATAATGTGCAGTCTTACACACCAACACAGGATAAGCTACGGATCGAAAGCCAGATGGAGCTTAACTAGCACAAAATGAGTTTACCTGGGAGCCAAAGAAGGCTTCATAAGGTAATAGATTAATAGTAAGTGGACAGTGTTTGATGCATCGGTCAAAAGAAAGAACTCAGAAATAGGCCAAGTCATACAGAACTATCTTGTAGATACACATTTAAGCTTTTGTTTTTCATTGGCAAACTGAATGAAACATGCAACTGTTGGAAACTCTGTAAAAATTTTAATCTTCCTATATACTAACATGTTTTAAGGTAGGAGAATTGAATATAAATATATACAGAAACTAATTTACACTCGCTTCCATGAAACCAAGTACGATAGTTTCCAATATTTATTTTATCATAAATGCCAAG
Organism: Arachis duranensis; assembly: GCF_000817695.3. Taxonomy (NCBI): domain Eukaryota; kingdom Viridiplantae; phylum Streptophyta; class Magnoliopsida; order Fabales; family Fabaceae; genus Arachis; species Arachis duranensis. The sequence goes on from NC_029775.3 coordinate 21,672,708, forward strand.
AATGAAAAATGCTAAACAGTTACAGCTTAGCAGGGATGTCACGCATCCAATAGCAATTCATGAACTCAATGGGACATTAACTTTTCATAGTCCTCAAATTACTTGCATTAGAAAAATATGATAAGAAGAGTGCAGTTTCATGTCAAAACACATTAGGCAAATTTGGTTCTTTGACAAGCTTTTGTTTAAAGAGCTTACCAGTGCTGCTACAACTTCATTAGCAATCTGCAACCTCATCCTTCTAATTTCTTTCAAAAATTACCATTGAGATGCTCCTTTAAGCTTCCATTCTCTATGTTATCAAATATGAGCAGTCTGCAGAAATAACCCAAAGATAACAAGTTTCAGATTGCAAATCCTTGCTCTCATCAACATTAACCAACTCAGATTTCACACTTTCAACCTCATTCATCTTATCCTGATCTTCAGCATTGCTAACCTTTTCAATCGATTGAATGCTCTCTTCATTCTTATCCACTAAATCTTGATGTTCCATGGTCAAAAATTTAAAATGAACCTAAGATTTCCTCGTCAACAATGCAAAAACTGAAAGTTTACCCAATAAAACATAAGTACTGCAATATTACCAGTTACCAGTCCATATTACCACCTTTACAAGCTCCCCCACTTTCATAATTTCTCAAATCAACAACCAAACCTAGACATAAACATAACCAGAGATCCCAGCATCAACAAAAGCCTCAATTTATAAAACTCAATTCATATTTCCAATTCAACAAGCAACACCAAATTTATCTTCATTCACAATCATAATACAACCAGCAGCAACGACAACAATATCATCATCACTAACAAAATCACAATTAACAAATACATATATAGCTCATCTGAGAACCCAATTCTTTACAGCACCATCAAATACCAAAAATCAATTTCAGCATATTCAAACATACTCACATTCACTAACAATTCCCAAATTCATCAATTCTCATTAATTAGTCATACAAAGCATGTATAAATTATTTGCAATTACTCAATGCTTTTTGGCATTCTTAAATTAAAAACTCTTAATTTTTAAACGAATCCCCTACCTCCGTTAGTCGAAACCACAGAATTTAAACGCGACAATCCCCTTTCTTTCTAATCCATGGCAGCAGCAACTTTAGCAATTCCATAGCAGCACAATCATCAACACTCAAGATAGCTCCAGTAGAAAAACAGGAGGAGTAAAATGGTCGTGCTAAAACAAAGACATGCTATTGAAATTAAAACAAGAATTTGACCAAGAAACAACAATAGAACAGAACGAAGGTAAAATCATAGTAGCAAACCCTAATGGAAGAGAGGCAGAATTTGAGGAGTAACAGTGGCGCTGGTGGCTCTGGCAGCTGTTGTTAGTGACCACCCAGAGGGCGGCGCAGCTCAAAACAGAACCAAATAGAGCAGCGGTAAGGGCGGCGGCCATGGGTGACGGCGATGCGGGCTCCATCACCGCGACCATGAAGCATGACAGCAGCGTCTTCCCTCTATCAACGGCGTTCTTCTCTCCGTCGGCCTTCCTCCATCCACGAGTTTCTCTCTCGGCGAACCAGGGCAGCAGAAACGGATGAGCTTCATCGGCGACAGGGGCAAGAACTACGGTGACACGGGCTTTGGCGACGGCTCCATCATCGGAAGCGGCGGCGACTGGCGCGACGATGGCTCTGACGGGTGCGTAGCGCAACCTCATCTCTCTCCCTCGCGAGTTCATCCCTCTCTCTCTCTCTCTCCTGACGCTCCTGTCGACGACGGCGACGGTGGTGAGGCGTGACGGCAAGCTGGACGTGGCGATGCGGCAGCAAACCCCGCGGCGCCATCCCTCCCCCTCTCTTCTTCTTCTCCCTCACGCTCTGATTTCCTCTCCAACTCTCTCGATCTCCATCTCTCGTTTCTTTTCCTCTGCTTTGTTTCTTCGTTGAGTTGTGGTTGTGGGTAAGGGAAGGGGGTAGGTTAGGGTTAAGGTAAGGCTGAGTGAGATTTAGTGTCTCTGTATTTTTGTGAAGGTGAAGGATAAGAAAATATAAGGTTAAACAATAGGATGTGTATAAAAATAAAAAATTTAGTAATGAAAATATATATTAACAGTATAAGAGTTTCACAAAATTATAAGATTAAAATAATTTAAAAATATAATTATGATATCAAATATTATTTTAAAAACATATAAAAATATATCTATTAACATATTAATCTAATTAAATATTTATTTTAAATTTAAAATTATAATAATCAAATTAATTATTTTTTCAAAATAAAATTTGAATTCAAAATATTCATGAACAATCAATTTAATTAAAAATATTCACTTTATTGTTTTTTACATTTTGACTTTTGGTATTTTATTTTTTTATCATTTATATTTAATTATTGTTATTTATATTTATAATTTGATTAAATTTTTTTAAGTTTTACAAATTAATTTTTAGCTAACATTAAAATAATATTAAATTTTGTGACAAATTAATTTTTTGTTACAAACAATGTTAAATTTTGTGACAAATTGATTTTTTGTTACAAAATAATTGAAATTTTTGAAACGAAAAGATATTTTGTTACAAAATATTTCAAATTTTTGTAACTAGTTTATTTTTTGTTACAAAATGTTATAATATTTTGTAACAAAACACCAGTTCGTTACAAAAATTAACATAATTTGTAACGAAAAAAAGCACGTTGTTACAAAATATTAGAATGTATTGTAACAATTTGTAATTTTGTTACAAAACATTATTCTTTTGTAACAATCACTAATTATTATTACAAAAAATTATCTTTTTGTAATAATTTTAAATTTGACACAAAATTTTTGTTACAAATATTCCATTTTCTTGTAGTGTATGAGGTGGCATATATATTAGAGAATCTAAAGAATAAAGAATATATAATAATCTTATATCAGTCACTATTACATACACACATATAATACATTTACGTAGTTACAGTCAGGTCAAAGTAGGTTGAGAGCAAATGGAAATTAGACTTTGGCGCCAAAACCTTACCTTGAGAAAACCGGTGTACACCCGACCAAACCGGATAGCCATTGCGCCACGGTCGACCGTTAATAAATATACTGTAACCAACGCAAATGGAACATCATGAACATAGACTACTTACTTAGGTACTGTAACGAAAAAAACTTAACCTTAATTGCACCTTACAATGTAAATCTTCTTAAGGTCAAAATATATAGAAACCCGTAGTGTTACTTCCCATTCACTGGATTGTAACTTCTTTATTAATATTTATGATAGCCGTGTTCATCTTCCGATTTAAAGGTTAATTTCATATTCCTCAACTCTTAAAATTTTTTACCTATGTGTGACCGATCCTATCGCTTCACTAGGTTTCTTCTCGGTTGAACCGAGAAACGGTTGAACCAGTGCTAACTCGGTACCATGCTTATACATAGTTATCAATAGCAACCGGTCATACATGTCCATGCCACAAGTACACAATTCCATTATAATTTGCTATAAATACTACTCTCCCTCCTCCGACTACGTTGCACACACAATATGGCTTAAACTCATGTCACCACACATATATGCCATCAAAATGTCAACGCTGCATGGAATAACCACCGTCGATGCAAGCAAACCACCCATGCGCTGCAAGATCAACTACCACGACCTCCACGGTACTAACCGAATCCAACGATGGGAATGGGTGAAACTGGCAAGGAGTTCATCAACTTACGACGACTCTCTTTACTGATGCACACCGCGGCAAATTTCACATTTAGGAAGGCAAACTTTACATTTAGGAAGGCCGTGGTGACTTGCAAGGTTGCCGCTCTACCAATGTATCTAGAGTGAGTCCATGCAAGGCAAGCAAACAGGTTTCCTACATTTTCTAGCGAGATTAACTCAAGTTATGATTGTTAAGTGTACACTTATTTCTAGTTGAAGACCACGGATAGGATCACTTGTTATTAACTACAATCACGTTTTTAATCATGTTTTCCACATATGACGACATGTACCCCGGCATTAAGTGTTTTTTCTTTTTTAATTGTTAGTGAATTCCAATATCGTTCACAGTGTGTGGAGGCTTCACGTTATTCTGTTACGGTATTGCCTTTGCCTTACTATATGGAATCATTGCCTTGCTTACCTTAATTTTTCCTTCTTGTTAGGCTTATCCATGATCATGTCAAGTCACCCAAAAAAATTTTTATTTTTCATAAACTATGCATTATCCTTGGATTCATGTTCCCGTTCATGAAATATCACATATGTGTGTCCAAGGTAACTTATATGGACCGTATACTTTTTGCTCCATACTATAAAGACATGAATCATTCAATGAAGGGCATAATGGGGTCTTCGCGGCTAGTTTTCACGTACTTGGCATCAACTTCCATGAAATATCAGGTTCAGGGCCATCCATGCATGATGCATGCATTTGGTGTTAAACGATGCTACATGACTTTCTTTCATATCTGCACGACTAACATGGAAGGTTTCCCTTCATATGTAGCTATTGAGTGAATAGACATGCAAATCATAGACGAAAAGGTCATCTCCCACTTGCACGCTGAGCAATACCGAGTCCGCCGAAACTAACTCCCACTTTGCAGGGCCGTTTCTGCACGCTTTCCGGAGGAACCCTAAACCGCCTGCGTCCTGTCGTATTTAAGTATTCTATTTCAATTTTAATCAACGTAACAAACCTGAGGGACCTAATTAATTACGTAACTGGGGTAGACAATTTAAAAAAAAAACCCTTATCGTGAACGATTTTAACAATAACTTTGTCGTGTTATATATATATATATGGGAATGTCTCTAGTAACTAAAATTGTGATGGCTAAAGGTGACTTTTTGTTGACTAACAAATACTTTGTTGACATGTGGTGGTGTTAGGTAATGCAAGAGAAGTGTTAGGGCCAAAGACAAAAGAATAAGCGCATGTCCAAAGACTATTTTTTGTTTACGTTGGTCATCAATTTATTATTGAATCATGGTCCTTGTTTTAATCTATTTTGTTTATTTTTTAAAAATTGTATAATAATATATAATTCACGTTTATTTAAAAATAATACAAAAAACTATTTGAAATTATATTTAAATTAAGGTTTAATTATTTTGTTGGTCCATATAGTTTCGCAAAATTTTTACTTAGGTCCTATACTTTTTTTTCTTTTAATTGAGTTCTTGTACCAAAACTTTTTTTTTAATTGGATCCTTACACTTTTTTTTTCTTTTATTTAGGTTCCTGTACCAATTTTTATTTTAGTTAGATCCCTATAAAATTAAGTTAATTATTGTCAAGAGAGACCTAATTAAAAAAAATTGGTGGAAAAACCTAATTAAAAAGAAAAAAAAAAGTATAAGGATCTAATTGAAATTTTACAAAACTATAGAGACCAACAGAATAATTAAATCTTAAATTAAATATTATTTTAAAATTTTAAATTTATTTTAAATATAATAAGTTAAATGTAATTTGAATATATATAATTCATCAAATTTTAGCATTTTTATTTAGAATTATATTTATTAATTAAATTAAATAGTGTATAATT
>NC_029775.3:21678463-21693566 GCF_000817695.3 Arachis duranensis
AAGTATAAAAAATTATCAATATTTATTTAAAAAAAAGATCGATAAAGTGATAAGTTTTTAATTTTTATTTGTCTAAAATTTTTTTATAACATTTTTAACTTATATTTTAGAGAATTTTACAACCATGTATTTAATTATCTCAATTATTTTTTAAGATGTAATATTTTATTTATAGTTATTTTTTATTATTTTTATTTTTATCTCATTTGACATCGAACTTAGCTTGTTATAAAATTAGAATATTTAATCTATTATATATTATTAAATATAAACTTTTAATCTATTAATTTAATGAACTTTTAAAAATAAACTTTTATTTATTTTTTAGTTTAATCATATAAAAAAATATTTAAAAAAAACTACTATGATTTAAGTTACATTTTGAATATTTCATAAAAATTAATGGTAGAATTTTCATGCTTAATAGAAATAATTTTTTCAAAGTTTTATTTTAATTAGTTATCCTTAAAATAAATAATTAACTAATTAATATAATTTATATACACTAATTTATAATTTAAAATTATACACTATTTAATTTAAATTAATAAATATAATTCTAAATATAAATGCTAAAATTTAAATTATATATGTTCAAACTATATCTAACTGATTATATTTAAATAATATTTAATTTCAGGTTTAATTATTTTGTTAATCCCTATAATTTTGTAAAATTTTCAATTAGGTCCCTATATTTTTTTTCTTTTAATTAAGTCTCTGAACTAAATTTTTTTTTAATTAGGTCTCTCTTGACAATAATTGAATTAATTTTATAGGGATCCAACTAAAACAAAAATTGGTGCAAAGACCCAAATAAAAGAAAAAAAGTGTAAGAATCCAATTAAAGAAAAGTTTTGGTACAAGGACTCAATTAAAAAAAAATACAGGGACCTAATTAAAAATTTCACAAAACTATAAGGATCAACAAAATAATTAAACCTTAATTTAAATATAATTTCAAATAATTTTTTGTATTATTTTTAAATAAACGTGAATTACATATTTTATACAATTTTAAAAAAATAAACAAAATAGATCAAAAGAAGGGGCATGATTTAATAATACATTAATGACCCACATAAATAAAAAACAGTTTTTGGACATGCACTTATTTTTTTGTCCTTGGCCTAATACTTCTCTTGCATTACCTAACACCATCACATGTCAACAAAATATTTGTTGGTCAACAAAAAATTACTTTTAGCCACCACAATTTTAGCCATTAGAGACCTTCCCTATATATATATATTTATTCTATGTTGGCATTAATTTTGGTGATTAAAAATGATATAAGTTTGACTTACAAATAAAATATTAATACATAGCATGACAAGAAAATTAAAGCAATCCTCAAAATGATTCTTTTCCTCTTTTATAATTTTTTATAATTATTTTTATCAAAATAATTTTTATAATTTTTTTATAATTATAAAAAATAACAACAAAATAAATTTTTAATTATATTTATAATTGGATTATTAGGTTTTGTTGATGAAGATTGCTCAACTTTTATTAAACTAGAATCACACATTGATGATGATGATGATAATGATAACAAGTTTGATTTTGAGGTATCAGAGATGGACCTTCTTGGTTTGAATGTTAAGGGACAAAGTAGCAGTGAATATCATCATAATCATGCTCAAGTTAATAATAATAATAATAATAATAATAATAATAATATTGAGAATATTTAGAAAGAGTACTAAAAGATTACGTTGAGTGAATAAGACTATAATAAAGTAGGTATAATATATTTTTAATTCTCTTTCATATAGAAATTGTTCATACCCTGGCCCAATAATAAAGGCCCAGGTCCAAATGAAAGGCCTAGTCCAGAGGATTGAGCCTTGCTGAGCACCGACCTTCGTACTAAGAAGTCGGTCTTGACTACGATTTGCTCTAAAGAAGTCGGGACGGAGAATAGTTGGCAGATTAACATCAATTCAAATAAGTAACTGCCCCTAAAATCTTTCTAACCACTTCTGGGAGCCATATCTTAACCTCTCTAAGATAAAGGGACGGTTATCACCCTAAAAATATGGCACTACTCCAATGGTGGTTATTGGCTCACCACTATAAATACACTGACACCCCTCAGGTATCTCTAAGCCCAATACATTCTAAACCTGCTCTCACCCTTGCTAACTTAGGCATCGGAGTGTCTTTGCAGGTACCACCCCCATTCACTCACGTACACAAGTCAGAAGGAGGTTCCAGCGTGCAAACCTGCTCGAAAGCTACCATCCACAAACGATTGGGCCGGCCAAATACAGTCCCGTCCATTAATCTCCGGTTACCCACCGTAACATTGGCGCCGTTGCCGGGGACCCGAGAGATCAGCCACCGATGGCGGACAGATCCCACGAAGAAGGTCATGTCGAGATAGATTCTGAGCAAGAGAATCTGGACACAGGCAATAACGATGCGGACTTCACCCTCCACCAGGAAATTGATAATCAACACAGGGAAGGTACCTCCGGAGTAAAAAACCCGAAGGTAAACTCCTCAGAAGGGCGCGAATCAGAAAAAGAGGGACCATCCCATGTAACTGAACTCATGGGATTAGTCCACAGTCGCCTGGAACAGTTAGAACAAGAACGGGAGCGACAAAAGAAAACCAAAAAGAGCCTAAAAGAGGAGATGGAACGATGAAAAGAGTTAGAGAGAAAACTCTTAAAGTTAGAATCCTCCCTCAAAGGTCGCAACTCTCGTGACGAAAAGGAAGAGCCGCCCTTAGGTGGGGAGGATCCTTTCAGCGAAGACATAATGAGGGCAAAAGTTTCGAGGAACTTCAAAAGTCCTGATATGGACCTCTATGACGGAACCACGGATCCAAAGCATCACCTGAACAACTTCAAAAGTCGGATGTACCTAGCTGATGCTTCCGACGCTACGCGATGCAAAGCCTTCCCGACCACTCTATCGAAAGCAGCGATGAAGTGGTTCGATAGCCTCCCCCCGAGGTCGGTTACCAGCTTTGAAGACCTCTCAAGGAAGTTTTTGATAAGGTTCTCTATCCAGAAAGACAAAGTGAAACATGCACCGAGCCTCCTGGGAATAAAACAGGAGGTCGGAGAATCTTTACAAGCCTATATGGAAAGGTTCAACAAAGCATGTTTGGAGATTCAAGACCTGCCCACCGAGGCAGTAATAATGGGGTTAGTCAATGGGCTTAGAGAAGGTCCCTTCTCGCAGTCCATATCCAAAAGACACCCCATCTCCTTGAGTGATGTACAGGAAAGAGCTGAAAAGTACATCAACATGGAGGAAAATGCCAAACTGAGAGACCTAAGTTGGCGACCTGGGCACCCTCCCTCAATAAAAGAGAGGGAGAGGGAGACCAAGAAGAAGGAAGAACTCGGTCTCGACAGACCAAGGAAGTACCACTCTTATACTCCTCTAAAAGTTTCAATAGTGGATGTGTACAGAGAAATTTGCAACACTGAAAGGCTGCCACCCCCCAGACCCATCAAAAATAAAAAGGGAAGAAGCCGCAGCGACTACTGTGAGTACCATAAAATATATGGTCACTCCACGAACGATTGTTACGACCTTAAAAATGTGATAGAAAAGTTGGCTAGAGAAGGTCGGCTTAACAGATATCTCATAGAAAGGTCAGACGGTCATGGGAAGAGGAAGCGAGATGATATCGACAGAAGAGACCCACCACCGTCGACTCCTGAGAGACATATCCATATGATCTCAGGGGGGTTCGCGGGAGGGGGACTCACAAAATCCTCTCGAAAAGGCACCTCAAGAGAGTCTATCAGGTCGGAGGAGAGTCATCCGATCTCTCCACCATCTCATTCACTAAAGAAGATGGGCAAGGAATAACCCCTGGACATGATGATCCAGTAGTAATAACTATGATGCTAGCCAATGCCCATCTCCACAGAACCCTAGTAGACCAAGGAAGCTCAGCGGACATCCTTTTTAAGCCCGCTTTTGACAAGCTAGGGTTGGATGAGAAAGAATTAAGAGCCTACCCCGACACCCTATACGGATTAGGGGACACGCCAATAAAACCACTGGGATTTTTGCCCCTCCACACCACTTTTGAAAAAGGGGAAAAATCAAAGACTCTGAGTATAGACTTCATAGTTATTGATGTCGGGTCAGCATATAATGCTTTAATCGGCAGAGCTACCCTTAATCGACTCAGAGCAGTGGTATCCACTCCCCACCTCTGCATGAAATTCCCGACCTCAGCGGGAATAGCAACGGTAAGGGGAGACCAAAAATTGGCGAGGAAATGCTACAATGAAAGCCTAAATCTGAGAGGAAAGGGCAGAGAAGTTCACACAATAGAGCTCGGTGGTGCAATGGCAAGAGAAGAGCTGCGACCACAACCGGGAGGAAAAACCGAGGAGACACAGGTCGGCAAAGAGGAAGGGAAAAATACTCACATAGGAGCCAACCTAGGGGAGACCCTAAAACAAGAATTGACCAAGCTCCTAAGAGATAACTCCGACCTCTTCGCCTGGAAGGCCTCTGACATGCCCGGGATAGACCCCGAATTCATGTCCCACAAGCTCTCGGTTTATCCGGGATCCCGACCTGTACAACAAAGAAGACGCAAGCTCGGCCCAGAACGAGCCCTAATAGTAGAAGAACAAGTACAGGCGCTCCTAGAAGCTGGCTTCATCAGAGAAGTCAAGTACCCAACATGGCTAGCCAATGTAGTGCTAGTCAAAAAACAGAATGGCAAATGGAGAATGTGTGTCGACTATACCGACTAAAATAAGGCATGTCCCAAGGACCCTTATCCACTGCCAAGTATTGACACCCTAGTGGACTCCAGCTCGGGGTATTAATACTTATCATTTATGGACGCCTACTCGGGATATAATCAAATCCCAATGTATGAGCCAGACCAGGAGAAAACATCATTCATCACACCCAGAGCTAATTTCTGCTACGTGGTCATGCCATTCGGATTGAAGAATGCAGGAGCCACATATCAAAGGTTGATGAATAAAGTGTTTTCCCCTCACCTGGGGAGTCTAATGGAAGTATACGTCGACGATATGCTGGTAAGGACCAAAAAGGAAGTCGACCTCTTGTCAGACCTCTCACAAGTCTTTGACACCATAAGGCTGCACGGGATGAGACTAAATCCCGCAAAGTACGCCTTCGCGGTGGAGGCAGGGAAATTTCTAGGATTTATGTTAACACAAAGAGGGATCGAAGCCAATCCCGATAAGTGTAGAGCCATCCTAGAAATGAAAAGTCCGACTTGTTTGAGAGAAGTCCAGCAGCTGAATGGCCGACTTGCAACCCTCTCCAGATTTTTGGCAGGATCGGCACTAAAATCCCTTCCACTATTCTCCTTATTAAGAAAGGGATGCTAGTTCAAATGGACCCCTGAATGCGAGGAGGCGTTCCAGGAGTTCAAAAAGTTTTTAAGCCAACCTCCTATTCTGACCCGACCAGTATCTGGAAAAGACCTCGTTCTGTACTTATCTGTAGCAGACAAGGCTGTCTCATCAGCCCTGATAAGAGAAGATGAGGTCGGACAACATCCAGTTTATTTCATCAGTAAAGTTCTACAAGGCCCTGAGCTAAGATACCACAAACTAGAGAAGTTTGCCTACTCCTTAGTAATAGCCTCACGAAGGCTACAACCTTACTTTCAGGCTCACACAATAAGAGTCCGTACGAACCAACCCATGAAGCAAATCCTCCAAAAGAGGGATGTTGCAGGGAGAATGGTTCAATGGGCAATAGAGCTCTCCGAGTTTGACTTAAGATATGAAACTTGGACGGCGATTAAAGCCCAATGCCTCGCCGACTTCGTTGCAGAATACACAGGGGATCAGGAGGAAAAACCAACTACACGGGAACTCTATGTAGATGGATCCTCCAACAAAACAGGAAGCGGTGCATGCATAATATTGGTAGATGAAAGAGGAACCCAGATAGAGGTTTCCCTAAAATTTGAATTCCCAGCTTCAAATAATCAGGCAGAGTATGAAGCCTTGATTGCTGGATTGAAGCTGGCAGAAGAAGTCGGTGCTACAAAGGTGATGATATACAGCGACTCACAAGTGGTGACCTCCCAAATAAGCGGAGAGTATCAGGCAAAGGACCCAAATATGAAGAGGTACTTGGAGAAAACTCTGGAGCTTCTTGGGCGCTTTGCAGAAACCGAGGTTAAACACATAACTCGGGATCTAAACAGCAGTTCACCGACTCTACCTTCAGAAGCTTAGTAGCCAGTATGAGAATCAAACACCAGTTCACCTCGGTAGAACACCCGCAAGCCAATTGGCAAGCCGAGGCAGCCAACAAAGTTATACTGGCAGGGCTAAAGAAAAGATTACAAGAAGCAAAAGGAGCTTGGGCTAAAGAGCTCCCCCATGTGCTATGGGCTTACAGGACACACCCCAATCCGCCACTGGAGAAACACCCTTCCGACTAGTTTATGGCGTAGAAGCAATGATACCAATAGAAATCAATGAACAAAGCCCAAGGGTAATTCTCCATGACGAGATCGGAAACATACAGGGGCACAAAGAGGAGCTCGACTTGCTCCCCGAAGTCCGAGAAGATGCCCAGATAAGAGAAGCAGCGTTGAAGCAAAGGATGACTACAAGGTACAACAAAAAAGTCATTCGAAGAACATTTGCCCCGAATGACTTGGTCTTAATCAGAAACGACATTGGAGTCAACAAATCAGGGGAAGGAAAACTTGCTGCTAATTGGAAGAGACCATACAAAGTCAATGAAGTTTTAGGAAAAGGTTATTATAAAGTAACCGACCTGAACGGCACTGAGTTCCCAAGGTCGTGGCATGCTTGTAATCTGAAAAGGTACTACAGTTAAAAGCGAACTCTACTCCCTTATGTACTCTTTTCCCAACTTCATGATTTTTTCCCAAAATCAAAGGGTTTTTTCTAGAGAAGGGTTTTTAACGAGGCATCATAGTAGAGGCTAAGGGAAAATAGGCTATTAAAAACCCTTAGTAGCAAGAAGGTATCTCCCCAATCAATAAAAGATCTTTTTTCATTCACAATATCTCTTATAAACTCCTTTCTATTTTCTAAATCTTTCTACGAAACGCGCCGACTTAAGCTCGACAAAACGTGAAAATCCCATGAATCGATCTATATGGTCGTCAGGATAAAACGACGAGGTACAAGTCGGTGTAAAGAGGTTATATGAGTTGATCGTAAAAAACTCAGGAACAATCCAACTCATAAGTCAAAATGAAAATCCGAGTAGAAAAACTCGGAAATACTTCAACCCGTGGATCGGAGTGAAGAACCGAGTAGAAGAAAAACGCATCGCAAAAATAACCTAAGTCATAAGAACTCACTAAAGCAAAGTTGAGTATAAGGAATAATAAAAAAGAGATTGAAAAACCTAGGAAAAAGTTTAAAGGATGTCCTAAAGTCCTTAAACAAAAGGCTCAGACAAGCCAAAGGGAAAGGTTTTCAGAAAAAGATCAAGGGGACTTCGAAAAATCAAAATCAGAAAAGCATACACGCATAAGGTAACCAAAACCCTTATTAAAAATGGTATTTTTAATATTTTGTTTACGGCCTTGAAAGGCCAAAAGAAATTGTTCAACAAACACCACCAACCAAAAGTAAATAAAAGAGTTTAAAAATAGGGGACCCACAGGCCGGGCCCCCAAATAGCCCACAAATCATTTTTTAGGAAGAGGAGTAGACGGATCACCACCACCGAAGTTAGGAGGAGCGCCACTAGGACCACGAAGAGAGGCATCCATAGGAGATGAAGAGGAAATAGGAGGAACTGCTGAAGAACTCGGAGCATCCTTTCCATGAGGAGGAGACTCAATGATCCTCTGCCCTCGAGTCTTCAACTCTGATTCAGAAACGATCACAGGGACAGGGGGATCAACTATGGCCCGGTCAATAACAACTTTGTCAGGATGTAAAGGAGAAAGATCCAAGTCGGGAGCAATAACTCTGACTTGCTCCAGGAAGATCCTCCAAGACTCCTCGGCGCCATCAGCAATAGAGTCCTCCAACTCATCGTATGCCTTCCGAGAATTCAGCAGATCATTCTTCACAGACACAAGATCATTGAATAAACTTTGATAGCTGGCCTGCGCTGTTTTCCTCAAATCCATCTCCATGTTGCATTGGGCTTGCAAAACCTTCCCCTTCTCCCGGAGGGCATCTCTCTCCTCCTTCAGCTTGGCGACTTCCTCCTTCAACTCCCTCTCCTGCTCTTGGTATGAGCGAAGCCTTCCTTCCAGCTCCTCGACCCTTGGGGTCATCCCTAAAGAGCTGAGAGGAGCCTTCTCAAAAATATCCAAGAGTTTGCCGCAAACCCCCGCCGCCTTGAGACTCTCCTCAATCATAGTGGTAAGGTGGCTCCGAACGGACATATCATCCATGCTTATACGAGCATGGGGGTAGATATTCTTTCGAACGAACGCAAGAGCATCCGCCTTAACCTCACCGGAAGAGCCAGACTCTAAGGTCTTGCGCTTCGTTGGCTCAGGGGAGGGTCGGACGACCAGGGGGGGAGGGGGGCGGTTGAGAGGAAGCTGAAGAAGAAATCACAATGGGCTTAGAAAGAGTCCCAACGTTCCGAGGAGGAGGAGGAGGAGAGATAACCCTGGCACCACCAGTCCTGGCGCGAGACTTTGCTTTGACCTCCTGGACTCTCTGGTAAGATTCCTGAGCATTCGTCTTCGCCATTTCTGAAAAAGAAAACAATAGCTAAGGAATTAAACAAGTCGGAAAGTTCAGTTAACAAGCCAGGAATCTAACAAACAAATGAAAGCTACCTAGCTGTGCTTGGATAAAGGTCGGAGACCCTTGGAGAAACTTTTTAGTGTCCAAATATGGGGCCCTCCCCCACACTTCTCGGAGGAACCCCACAATGGCGGCCTCTACTTCATCCAGGTCATCCAGACTATATTTCTCACAAGGAGAGGCCTCCAGCCAGTATAAAGGAAAGCGAGGAGAAGAATTATCATCCAGGAAAAAGGGGTGGTGACCCTCTACAGCTTGCACTTTGAAAAAATAATTTTTAAAGTCGTGGAAGGATTCGTCAAAAAGGTTGAAGATTCTCCGACCTTGTATGGCTCGGAAGGAAACCCATTGTTGTTTATTGTTTAGCCCACTGAAGGGCATGGTCATATGGAAAAGATGGAAAAAGATTTTCAGAGAGGTCGGGAACTCCAAAGCATGGCTAATAAATTGATAAATTTTCAAAAAACCCCAAGAGTTGGGATGAAGCTGGGTAGGGGCAACCCGACAGTGTTGCAAAACAGACATCTCAAAATCTGAAAAAGGTAGAAAAACGCCCAGACGGGTGATCATGCATTCATACATAAAGAAGAAATGAGGGGCCGTTCCGTTGGCCCTCCCATGGCAAACTCGGTCCTCTGAACTTGGGATAAGCAACTCATACTTAGGCTCGTCCTCATCCGAGGTACAGAGCCGGTGGTGAGTACGAAGATGAGTAATAAACTCAAAATCAACCAACGGCTCCTCCCCTAGGACAGTAACATCAACCCAATCTACGGAGGCCATTTTCTTTTCCTAAAGAAGATGAGGAAACCTACAAAGGGAAAAAGAAAAGAAAAAATCAAAAACAAAGGTCTCTAGAGGGGAGAAAAAGGAACCAAGCAAAAGTCTACGAACCTACTTATCTACAAAATGAAGGCATACGAAAAATATGAAAGAGAAAAAGAAACTAACCTCTCTCTGAAAATGAAGGTTGGAAGAAGCGAAAGTCTCCGAAACACAAGAATACAGCACGAACGAATGAAGAACGAACGAGGAAAAAATTAGAAAAATCGCAGAAAGAAGATAATGAAAGAGAGGAAAAAGTATTTATAAATACTCTAGGGGCATAATGGTAAAAACGGGGCAGTCATTAATGAGAGTGCACCGTTACCAAAGCCATCAATCCCTAGGTGCATCCCTAACGGACACGACGCTTGAATAGACGTAACTGTCAAGAACAAAAGGTCGCAAAAATCACGTCGGTTTAAAAACCCCGTCTCCTCTAAGAAAGTCGGCTACGAACACCCCTAAAATCTTTCTAACCACTTCCGGGAGCCATATCTTAACCTCCCTAAGATAAAGGGACGGTTATCACCCTAAAAATATGGCACTACTCCAACGGTGGTTATCGGCTCACCACTATAAATACACTGACACCCCTCAGGTATCTCTAAGCCCAATACATTCTAAACCTGCTCACACCCTTGCTAACTTACGCATCGGAGTGTCTTTGCAGGTACCACCCCCCATTCACTCACGTACACAAGTCGGAAGGAGGCTCCAGTGCACAAACCTGCTCGGAGGCTACCATCCGCAGACGATTGGGCCGGCCAATACAATCCAGTCCATTAATCTCCGGTTACCCACCGTAACATTGGCGGCGTTGCCGGGGACCCGAGAGATCAACCAGTAATGGCAGACAGATCCCCTGAAGAGGGTCGTGTGGAGTCATATCTGAACAAGAGAATCTAGACGTAATCATATATAAAAAATTATAAAAAAAATTATTTTTATTTTAAATTTATTTTTTATTATTGTTAATATTTTATTTATAGGTCAAATTTTTTACCATTTTTAATCGCCAAAACTAATGGCACACTAAAACATCTCTAAGTACTATAGTTTAAAGTTGAAATATTTTACTTTTCTTTTCAGTTAGTAGAGTTACAATGATTAGAAGGGTCAAAAGCCTACATCCACTTTCTTTACATGTAACAGATGTCAATTCCAAATTAATTTATTAAGTTTGGTCACTTTAGCCACCAAAACAATATAGCCACCAGAGATCCCCCCATGTATATATAGATATGTGATCAACATTTAGATAGCAAAACTACTCTTCTATATTATATCTAGTGACGAATCTAAAGAATTTTGTGACTGAGCTAAAATATATATAATATGATAATATTTTTAAGAGGAGTTCTATCGTAGCATTAGTTTTAGTGACTAAGGGTGGCACAAATTTGACTTACAAGTAAAACATTAACGAATTTTAGAAGAATCGTGTCATGCTAGTTTTGCACATCAAAAAGATCAAGAGTCCGTCTAAAAAACAATAGTGTTAAAAGGGCAACAATTCATTAGGCCTATTGAGCTAAGACAATACAACAAGAAGCCCAATAAAACTTTTTTAAATTCAATGGGATACATAATTTTTATTAATTTTTGAATTTTAGTTGTTTATTTTTAATTTGTTTTGCTCTTAGAGTTTGTTGAAAGATTTGATTGACTTTTGATTTGTTTAATAGTATTTTAAGCGCTTTTAAATTTAAATCAAATATGATCGAATCTAATAAGCTCAAATCTGATTTAAATTAGTTATCATATCTTTAGGATTTTTAAATATAAATCAAATCTAATCTAATCCAATAAGATCAAATTTGATTTAAATTAGTTATCTTATCTTATCTTTTAGCTAGTTTGTTTAGGGTCTATTTTAGCTAATTTTAAGCACGTTTTATTGTGTGAGAAGTGAGGTGAGTGATTTGTTTCGCTTGTTGCATGAGGAAGATTGATGGATCCAATACTAAGGTGATCTGCGTGGTGATTTTTTCAGCTTTCGTCCCTCTGATCTAGGTTGTCAAGGACAAGTTCTTTGAGGGTCTAGTAGGGAATCCTTTCCGGTGACCTAGGTTGCTAAGAACAGGTTTCTTAGAGGTCTAGTAGAAAAACCTTCTTCTATCTTTTATGTTTCCGTTGTGTCTTGGGTATATCCTTTACTGAATAATTCTTATCTATTGTGATATAACTCCTAACTCCCAACATTATTTCTTATCAGACGTACTCAGAAACCAGAATCTAAAATACTTATATTCAGTGCGATAACAAACTTCCTACATATTTAATATGAAAAAATACTATACATTTATAATGTTCTTCAGTGATAACTGAATTATAAATTGGTGAAAATAACTTACTAAAGTTAGAATGTACTGGCACAAATATTACTGAACACATCTATCTTAAATTTTAATTTCACAATTTTGACTATTTTATCTTCTTTATCCAAAAAAGATGGATTTTGTCGGTTCAACAAGTTACTTATCGGTTAAACCAAAAAAATAATAAATCAATAATTTTGCCGGTTCAATCCTTTCATCTATGATTCAACCCATTCTATTGACCGATTTATCAGATTCCGATTTAAGATTAACAGACTTCGAAATACGAACTCCGGTTTACAAATTTAGATTCCAGATGCCGGTTCAACCCTTTCATCTATGATTCAACCCACTCTACTAATCGGTTTATCGGATTTCGATTTAAGATTAACGGACTTTGGAATACGAACTCTGGTTTACAAATTCGGATTCTAGATACACATCTCATTGTACACAGTTCACGGTTCACGGTCTAGCATACAGGGTTATGGTGTTCTTTCAACAAACGGGATAAACAAATCAACTGCGATTTCAGATTTCAAGTACGATGTTTACGGAATTTGGTTCTCTGGCTCCCACAACATGGTTTACCATTTTTATCGTTAGGATTTTTCGGGTTTGACATTCGGGGTTCAGGTTTCGGAATTTTGTCTTGCTATGTACTGTCCCAAAAAGAAATAAGCTAATAAACTAAATTTTTACAGTTCAGGATTTCTCTCCTATGAATTTGTATATGGCATTTCGTCTCTCAAGGATATACAAATTCCTATTTGTGGATTAGGGATAGGGGTTTCTGTTTGTTAATTTTAAAAGAAAAATTTAATTTTAATTATTATAAAAAATATCTGATGATACATTTTGATCTTTCAAATTACTAACATAAAATATAAATTACAATTATATATAGAGTGGGAAGAGTAGAGAGAAGTAGAGAAAGGGAGAGAGATAGATGAGAGAATTTAAGAAGGGAGTTTATTAATTTTTGAAGTACATGTTTTTTCTCAATTTGAATAATAGAATGTCACGTGACACATTTGGTTATTAAATTAGATATTAACATATAAATATATTAGAAGTATATATAGAGTGAGAATAGTACAGAGAGATAGAAAAAAAAGGAGAGAAGTATATGAGAGAATTTAGGAAGGGAGTTTATTAATTTTAAAGAAAAATATTTTCTCTCAAATTTAGTAAGACTGCCATGTCACACATTTTGTTATTAAATTAGATAATAATATATAATATAATGCAATATAAAAAGAATAATACAACATATAAAATATAAATTATATATAGAGTAAAAATAGTAGAGAGATATAGAAAAATGGGGAGAGGTAGATGAGAGAATTTAGGAAGGAAGTTTATTAATTTCAGAAAACAAAAATTTTCACTCAATTTTAAAAAGAGAGTGTTGTGTGACACATTTGATTATTAAATTAGATAGTAATACATGATACAAAATATAGGTACATTTCAATTTCAATTTTAATATTTTAATTTTAATGCAATTAAAGAATATCATGTTGCACATTTTGATTGTCAAATTAGTAATTAGTCATTGATATTAATAATGATATATAAAATAGATAGAGTGGTTGAAGGAATAAGAGAGATAAAGAAAGGAAGAGGGGAAGGGGAGAACTCTTTAATGTTGGAGGGAAAGAATTTATTTCAATTGCAATGTGGGAGTGACATGTGGTATATTCGGGTTGTAAAATTAGTATGGAGGAGGGAGAACTCTTTAATTTTGGAAGGAATGATTTAATTTTAATTATAACAATGGAGTGACATGTGGCACATTTTGGTTGTAAAATTAATATGAAGAAAGGAAAAATTCTTTAATTTTGGAGGAAAATATTTAATTCCAATTACAACAAGGAAATGACATGTAGCACATCTGAGTTATAAAATTAGAAATCCATAATATATAATAGATTTTTTTTTTGGTTCCATTTGAGTCATAAGGCCTTCAATTATATATTTTTCGAACAACATCATTTGATCACTTTTTTTTGTCCAGGCCCATTCATTGCAAAGCCATCCCTTAAAACACTTATCCATATGAAACTTGCCCCAACAAAAAAATTAAAACCAAACGGAGCCATCCCATGACCGAGCGTAGGAGGCTCGGCTCCGTGGTGGGCACACCACTTTCTCCACTCAATTCCACGCTGCACCCACGCATGACTTACAGACACGTGTTATTGCTGTGTTTCTCCAATGAAAAATCTGTAAATATTTACACACTTGGAATCTGTACATTATAACTACCCTATTGTTACGGTGGGTAACTGGAGATTAATGGACGGGACTGTATTTGGCCGGCCCAATCGTTTGTGGATGGTAGCTTCCGAGCAGGTTTGCACGCTGGAACCTCCTTCCGACTTGTGTACGTGAGTGAATGGGGGTGGTACCTTCAAAGACACTCCGATGCCTAAGTTAGCAAGGGTGTGAGCAGGTTTAGAATGTATTGGGCTTAGAGATACCTGAGGGGTGTCAGTGTATTTATAGTGGTGAGCCAATAACCACCGTTGGAGTAGTGCCATATTTTTAGGGTGATAACCGTCCCTTTATCTTAGGGAGGTTAAGATATGGCTCCCGGAAGTGGTTATAGAGATTTTAGGGGCAGTTACTTATTTGAATTGATGTTAATCTGCCAACTATTCTCCGTCCCGACTTCTTTAGAACAAATCGTAGTCAAGACCGACTTCTTAGTACGAAGGTCGGTGCTCAGCAAGGCTCAATCCTCTGGACTAGGCCTTTCGTTTGGACCTGAGCCTTTATTATTGGGCCAGGGTATGAACAGTTGGTGGACGAAATTGTGATCACATCAATATAGCATTAATATATTTATTGTAGGATTGTGGAACTTAGGATTTTTGGTACGAGTGGGCACAATTCCGTTCAACTGACCAGCAAGTGTACTGGGTCGTCCAAGTAATACCTTACGTGAGTAAGGGTCGAATCCACAGAGATTATTGGTTTGAAGCAATCAATATTTATTTTATTGATCTTAGTCAGGATATCAATAGGATTATTTGGATTAAAAGTGAAATTATTGGAATTGATAAAAGAGGGAACAATGTTACTTTGATTTGCAGTACTGGAGAATATGTTGGAGTTTTGGAGATGCTTTGTTCTCTGATTTCAACTCTTCCTTGAGATCTTCTTCTCACACGCAGGTTCCTTCCATGGCAAGCTCTATGTAGGGTGTCACCG
>NC_029775.3:21694564-21714190 GCF_000817695.3 Arachis duranensis
AACAGTGCCCCTACTTGAGCCCAAGATCTTTTTAAGACTTGGGTTCGAGTGTTTTACTCGGGTTCGTAGCTGACTTTCTTGGAGGAGACACGGGTTTTTAAACCGACGTGATTTTCGCGACCTTTTGTTTCTGACAGTTACGTCTATTCAAGCGTTGTGTCCGTTAGGGATGCACCTAGGGATTGATGGCTTTGGTAACGGTGTACTCTCATTAATGACTGCCCCGTTTTTACCATTATGCCCCTAGAGTATTTATAAATACTTTTCCCTCTCTTACATTATCTTCTTTCTGCGATTCTTCTAATTTTTTCCTCGTTCGTTCTTCATTCGTTCGTGCTGCATTCTTGTGTTTCGGAGACTTCCGCTTCTTCCAACCTTCATTTTCAGAGAGAGGTTAGTTTCTTTTTCTCTTTCATATTTTTTGTATGCCTTCATTTTGTAGGTAAGTAGGTTCGTAGACTTTTGCTTGGTTCCTTTTTCTCCCCTCTAGAGACCTTTGTTTTTGATTTTTTCTTTTCTTTTTCCCTTTGTAGGTTTCCTCATCTTCTTTAGGAAAAGAAAATGGCCTCCGTAGATTGGGTTGATGTTACTGTCCTAGGGGAGGAGCCGTTGGTTGATGTTGAGTTTATTACTCATCTTCGTACTCACCACCGACTCTGTACCTCGGATGAGGACGAGCCTAAGTATGAGTTGCTTATCCCAAGTTCAGAGGACCGAGTTTGCCATGGGAGGGCCAACGGAACGGCCCCTCATTTCTTCTTTATGTATGAATGCATGATCACCCTTCTGGGCATTTTTCTACCTTTTTCAGATTTTGAGATGTCTGTTTTGCAACACTGTCGGGTTGCCCCTACCCAGCTTCACCCCAACTCTTGGGGTTTTTTGAAAATTTATCAATTTATTAGCCATGCTTTGGAGTTCCCGACCTCTCTGAAAATCTTTTTCCATCTTTTCCATATGACCATGCCCTTCAGTGGGCTAAACAATAAACAACAATAGGTTTCCTTCCGAGCCATACAAGGTCGGAGAATCTTTACCCTTTTTGACGAATCCTTCCACGACTTTAAAAATTATTTTTTCAAAGTGCAAGCTGTAGAGGGTCACCACCCCTTTTTCTTGGATGATAATTCTTCTCCTCGCTTTCCTTTATACTGGCTGGAGGCCTCTCCTTGTGAGAAATATGGTCTGGATGACCTGGATGAAGTAGAGGCCGCCATTGTGGGGTTCCTCCGAGAAGTGTGGGGGAGGGCCCCATATTTGGACACTAAAAAGTTTCTCCAAGGGTCTCCGACCTTTATCCAAGCACAGCTAGGTAGCTTTCATTTGTTTGTTAGATTCCTGGCTAGTTAACTGAACTTTCCGACTTGTTTAATTCCTTAGCTATTGTTTTCTTTTTCAGAAATGGCGAAGACGAATGCTCAGGAATCTTACCAGAGAGTCCAGGAGACCAAAGCAAAGTCTCGCACCAGGACTGGTGGTGCCAGGGTTATCTCTCCTCCTCCTCCTCCTCGGAACGTTGGGACTCTTTCCAAGCCCATTGTGATTTCTTCTTCAGCTTCCTCTCAACCGCCCCCCGTCGTCCGACCCTCCCCTGAGCCAAAGAAGCGCAAGACCTTAGAGTCTGGCTCTTCCGGTGAGGTTAAGGCGGATGCTCTTGCGTTCATCCGAAAGAATATCTACCCCCATGCTCGTATAAGCATGGATGATATATCCGTTCGGAGCCACCTTACCACTATGATTGAGGAGAGTCTCAAGGCGGCGGGGGTTTACGGCAAACTCTTGGATATTTTTGAGAAGGCTCCTCTCAGCTCTTTAGGGATGACCTCAAGGGTCGAGGAGCTGAAAGGAAGGCTTCGCTCATACCAAGAGCATGAGAGGGAGTTGAAGGAGGAAGTCGCCAAGCTGAAGGAGGAGAGAGATGCCCTCCGGGAGAAGGGGAAGGTTTTGCAAGCCCAATGCAACATGGAGATGGATTTGAGGAAAACAGCGCAGGCCAGCTATCAAAGTTTATTCAATGATCTTGTGTCTGTGAAGAATGATCTGCTGAATTCTCGGAAGGCATACGATGAGTTGGAGGACTCTATTGCTGATGGCGCCGAGGAGTCTTGGAGGATCTTCTTGGAGCAAGTCAGAGTTATTGCTCCCGACTTGGATCTTTCTCCTTTACATCCTGACAAAGTTGTTATTGACGGGGCCATAGTTGATCCCCCTGTCCCTGTGATCGTTTCTGAATCAGAGTTGAAGACTCGAGGGCAGAGGATCATTGAGTCTCCTCCTCATGGAAAGGATGCTCCGAGTTCTTCAGCAGTTCCTCCTATTTCCTCTTCATCTCCTATGGATGCCTCTCTTCGTGGTCCTGGTGGCGCTCCTCCTAACTCCGGTGGTGGTGATCCGTCAACTCCTCTTCCTAAAAAATGATTTGTGGGCTATTTGGGGGCCCGGCCTGTGGGTCCCCCATTTTTAAACTCTTTTATTTACTTTTGGTTGGTGGTGTTTGTTGAACAATTTCTTTTGGCCTTTCAAGGCCGTAAACAAAATATTAAAAAATACCCTTTTTAATAAGGGTTTTGGTTACCTTATGCGTGTATGCTTTTCTGATTTTGATTTTTCGAAGTCCCCTTGATCTTTTTCTGAAAACCTTTCCCTTTGGCTTGTCTGAACCTTTTGTTTAAGGACTTTAGGACATCCTTTAAACTTTTTCCTAGGTTTTTCAATCTCTTTTTTATTATTCCTTATACTCAACTTTGCTTTAGTGAGTTCTTATGACTTATGTTATTTTTGCGATGCGTTTTTCTTCTACTCGGTTCTTCACTCTGATCCACAGGTTGAAGTATTTCCGAGCTTTTCTACTCAGATTTTCATTTCGACTTATGAGTCGGATTGTTCCCGAGTTTTTTACGATCAACTCATATAACCTCTTTACACCGACTTGTACCTCGTCGTTTTATCCTAACGACCATCTAGATCGGTTCATGGGATTTTCACGTTTTGTCGAGCTTAAGTCGGCGCATTTCGTAGACAGATTTAGAAAATAGAAAGGAGTTTATAAGAGATATTGTGAATGAAAAAAGATCTTTTATTGATTGGGGAGATACCTTCTTGCTACTAAGGGTTTTTAATAGCCTATTTTCCCTTAGCCTCTACTATGATGCCTCGTTAAAAACCTTTCTCCAGAAAAAACCCTTTGATTTTGGGAAAAAATCATGAAGTTGGGAAAAGAGTACATCAGGGAGTAGAGTTCGCTTTTAACTGTAGTACCTTTTCAGATTACAAGTATGCCACGACCTTGGGAACTCAGTGCCGTTCAGGTCGGTTACTTTATAATAACCTTTTCCTAAAACTTCATTGACTTTGTATGGTCCCTTCCAATTAGCAGCAAGTTTTCCTTCCCCTGATTTGTTGACTCCAATGTCGTTTCTGATTAAGACCAAGTCATTCGGGGCAAATGCTCTTCGAATGACTTTTTTGTTGTACCTTGTAGTCATCCTTTGCTTCAACGCTGCTTCTCTTATCTGGGCATCTTCTCGGACTTCGTGGAGCAAGTCGAGCTCCTCTTTGTGCCCCTATATGTTTCCGATCTCGTCATGGAGAATTACCCTTGGGCTTTGTTCATTGATTTCTATTGGTATCATTGCTTCTACGCCATAAACTAGTCGGAAAGGTGTTTCTCCAGTGGCAGATTGGGGTGTTGTCCTGTAAGCCCATAGCACATGGGGGAGCTCTTCAGCCCAAGCTCCTTTTGCTTCTTGTAACCTTTTCTTTAGCCCTGCCAGTATGACTTTGTTGGCTGCCTCGGCTTGCCCATTGGCTTGCGGGTGCTCCACCGAGGTGAACTGGTGTTTGATTTTCATACTGGCTACTAAGCTTCTAAAGGTAGAGTCGGTGAACTGGGTTCCATTATCAAAGGTAGAGTCGGTGAACTGGGTTCCATTATCTGTAGTGATGGAATAAGGTATCCCATATCTTGTGATGATATTTTTGTAGAGGAACTTCCGACTTCTTTGAGCGATGATGGTGGCCAATGGTTCTGCTTCTATCCATTTTGTGAAGTAATCTATTCCCACGATCAGGTATTTGACTTGTCCTGGCGCTTGGGGAAAAGGACCTAACAAATCCATTCCCCATTTTGCAAAGGGCCATGGAGAAGTGATACTGATGAGCTCCTCCGGGGGAGCCACATGGAAATTTGCAAGCATCTGGCATGGTTGGCAATTTTTCACAAATTCTGTGGCATCTTTCTGCAAGGTCGGCCAGTAGAATCCAGCTCGGATCACTTTCCTGGCTAGTGACCTTGCTCCGAGATGGTTTCCACAGATCCCACTATGTACTTCCTCCAAAACTTCGGCGGTTCTTGAGGTCGGTAATACCTCGGCGGTTCTTGAGGTCGGTACACACTTTAATAGTGGTGTTGATATCCCCCTTCTGTAGAGAATATTTCTCACCAAGGTGTAGTGTTGTGCTTCCCTCTGGATTTTCCTGGCCTCTTTTTCCTCTTTTGGAAGGATGTCAAATTTTATGTATTCGACCAAGGGGTTCATCCATTCGAGGTTTAAACCGACTACCTCAAGGACTTCTTGTTTGTCTTCTATTTTTACCACTGAGGGTTCCTGGAGGGTTTCTTGGATCAGGCTTCTGTTATTTCCTCCTGGCTTGGTACTTGCTAACTTGGATAGGGCGTCCGCTCTGCTGTTTAGATCCCGAGTTATGTGTTTAACCTCGGTTTCTGCAAAGCGCCCAAGAAGCTCCAGAGTTTTCTCCAAGTACCTCTTCATATTTTAGTCCTTTGCCTGATACTCTCCGCTTATTTGGGAGGTCACCA
Source organism: Arachis duranensis (assembly GCF_000817695.3). Taxonomy (NCBI): domain Eukaryota; kingdom Viridiplantae; phylum Streptophyta; class Magnoliopsida; order Fabales; family Fabaceae; genus Arachis; species Arachis duranensis. The sequence goes on from NC_029775.3 coordinate 21,699,384, forward strand.
CTTGTGAGTCGCTGTATATCATCACCTTTGTAGCACCGACTTCTTCTGCCAGCTTCAATCCAGCAATCAAGGCTTCATACTCTGTCTGATTATTTGAAGCTGGGAATTCAAATTTTAGGGAAACCTCTATCTGGGTTCCTCTTTCATCTACCAATATTATGCCTGCACCGCTTCCTGTTTTGTTGGAGGATCCATCTACATAGAGTTCCCGTGTAGTTGGTTTTTCCTCCTGATCCCCTGCGTATTCTGCAACGAAGTCGGCGAGGCATTGGGCTTTAACCGCCGTCCGAGTTTCATATCTTAAGTCGAACTCGGAGAGCTCTATTGCCCATTGAACCATTCTCCCTGCAACATCCGTATTTTGGAGGATTTGCTTCATGGGTTGGTTCATACGGACTCTTATTGTGTGAGCCTGAAAGTAAGGTCGTAGCCTTCGTGAGGCTATTACTAAGGAGTAGGCAAACTTCTCTAGTTTGTGGTACCTTAGCTCAGGGCCTTGTAGAACTTTACTGATGAAATAAACTGGATGTTGTCCGACCTCATCTTCTCTTATCAATGCTGATGAGACAGCTTTGTCCGCTACGGATAAGTACAGGACGAGGTCTTTTCCAGATACTGGTCGGGTCAGAATAGGAGGTTGGCTTAAAAACTTTTTGAACTCCTGGAACGCCTCCTCGCATTTAGGGGTCCATTCGAACTGGCATCCCTTTCTTAATAAGGAGAATAGTGGAAGGGATTTTAGTGCCGATCCTGCCAAAAATCTGGAGAGGGCTGCAAGTCGGCCATTCAGCTGCTGGACTTCTCTCAAAGAAGTCGGACTTTTCATTTCTAGGATGGCTCTACACTTATCGGGATTGGCTTCGATCCCTCTTTGTGTTAGCATAAATCCTAGAAATTTCCATGCCTCCACCGCGAAGGCGCACTTTGCGGGATTTAGTCTCATCCCGTGCAGCCTTATGGTGTCAAAGACTTGTGAGAGGTCTGACAAGAGGTCGACTTCCTTTTTGGTCTTTACCAGCATATCGTCGACGTATACTTCCATTAGACTCCCCAGATGAGGGGAAAACACTTTATTCGTGAACCTTTGATATGTGGCTCCTGCATTCTTCAATCCGAATGACATGACCACGTAGCAGAAATTAGCTCTGGGTGTGATGAATGATGTTTTCTCCTGGTCTGGCTCATACATTGGGATTTGATTATATCCCGAGTAGGCGTCCATAAATGATAAGTATTGATACCCCGAGCTGGAGTCCACTAGGGTGTCAATACTTGGCAGTGGATAAGGGTCCTTGGGACATGCCTTATTTAAGTCGGTATAGTCGACACACATTCTCCATTTGCCATTCTGTTTTTTGACTAGCACTACATTGGCTAGCCATGTTGGGTACTTGACTTCTCTGATGAAGCCAGCTTCCAGGAGCGCCTGTACTTGTTCTTCTACTATTAGGGCTCGTTCTAGGCCGAGCTTGCGTCTTCTTTGTTGTACAGGTCGGGATCCCGGATAAACCGAGAGCTTGTGGGACATGAGCTCGGGGTCTATCCCGGGCATATCAGAGGCCTTCCAGGCGAAGAGGTCGGAGTTATCTCTTAGGAGCTTGGTCAATTCTTGTTTTAGGGTCTCCCCTAGGTTGGCTCCTATGTGAGTATTTTTCCCTTCCTCTTTGCCGACCTGTATCTCCTCGGTTTTTCCTCCCGGTTGTGGTCGCAGCTCTTCTCTTGCCCTTGCACCACCGAGCTCTATTGTGTGAACTTCTCTGCCCTTTCCTCTCAGATTTAGGCTTTCATTGTAGCATTTCCTTGCCAATTTTTGGTCTCCCCTTACCGTTGCTATTCCCGTTGAGGTCGGGAATTTCATGCAGAGGTGGGGAGTGGATACCACTGCTCCGAGTCGATTAAGGGTAGCTCTGCCGATTAAAGCATTATATGCTGACCCGACATCAATGACTATGAAGTCTATACTCAGAGTCTTTGATTTTTCCCCTTTTCCAAAAGTGGTGTGGAGGGGCAAAAATCCTAGTGGTTTTATTGGCGTGTCCCCTAATCCGTATAGGGTGTCGGGGTAGGCTCTTAATTCTTTCTCATCCAACCCTAGCTTGTCAAAAGCGGGCTTAAAAAGGATGTCCGCTGAGCTTCCTTGGTCTACTAGGGTTCTGTGGAGATGGGCATTGGCTAGGATCATAGTTATTACTACTGGATCATCATGTCCAGGGGTTATTCCTTGCCCATCTTCTTTAGTGAATGAGATGGTGGGGAGATCGGATGACTCTCCTCCGACCTGATAGACTCTCTTGAGGTGCCTTTTGCGAGAGGATTTTGTGAGTCCTCCTCCCGCGAACCCCCCTGAGATCATATGGATATGTCTCTCAGGAGTCGACGGTGGTGGGTCTCTTCTGTCGATATCATCTCGCTTCCTCTTCCCATGACCGTCCGACCTTTCTATGAGATATCTGTCAAGCCGACCTTCTCTAGCCAACTTTTCTATCACATTTTTAAGGTCGTAACAATCGTTCGTGGAGTGACCATATATTTTATGGTACTCACAGTAGTCGCTGCGGCTTCTCCCCTTTTTATTTTTGATGGGTCTGGGGGGTGGCAGCCTTTCAGTGTTGCAAATTTCTCTGTACACATCCACTATTGAAACTTTTAGAGGAGTATAAGAGTGGTACTTCCTTGGTCTGTCAAGACCGAGTGCTTCCTTCTTCTTGGTCTCCATCTCCCTCTCTTTTATTGAGGGAGGGTGCCCAGGTCGCCAACTTAGGTCTCTCAGCTTGGCATTTTCCTAGGTCTCTCAGTTTGGCATTTTCCTCCATGTTGATGTACTTTTCAGCTCTTTCCTGTACATCACTCAAGGAGATGAGGGTGTCTTTTGGATATGGACTGCGAGAAGGGACCTTCTCTAAGCCCATTGACTAACCCCATTATTACTGCCTCGGTGGGCAGGTCTTGAATCTCCAAACATGCTTTGTTGAACCTTTCTATATAGGCTCGTAAAGATTCTCCGAGCTCCTGTTTTATTCCCAAGAGGCTCGGTGCATGTTTCACTTTGTCTTTCTGGATAGAGAACCTCATCAAAAACTTCCTTGAGAGGTCTTCAAAGCTGGTAACCGACCTCGGGGGGAGGCTATCGAACCACTTCATCGCTGCTTTCGATAGAGTGGTCGGGAAGGCTTTGCATCGCGTAGCGTCGGAAGCATCAGCTAGGTACATCCGACTTTTGAAGTTGCTCAGATGATGCTTTGGATCCGTGGTTCCATCGTAGAGGTCCATATCAGCGCTTTTGAAGTTCCTTGGAACGGTCCATATCAGGGCTTTTGAAGTTCCTCGGAATTTTTGCCCTCATTATGTCTTCGCTGAAAGGATCCTCCCCACCTAAGAGTTGCGACCTTTGAGGGAGGATTCTAACTTTAAGAGTTTTCTGTCTAACTCTTTTCGTCGTTCCATCTCCTCTTTTAGGCTCTTTTCAGTTTCCTTTTGTCGCTCCCGTTCTTGTTCTAACTGTTCCAGGCGACTGTGGACTAATCCCATGAGTTCAGTTACATGGGATGGTCCCTCTTTTTCTGATTCGCGCCCTTCTGAGGAGTTTACCTTCGGATTTTTTACTCCGGAGGTACCTTCCCTGTGTTGATTATCAATTTCCTGGTGGAGGGTGAAGTCCGCATCGTTATTGCTTGTGTCCAGATTCTCTTGCTCAGAATCTGTCTCGACATGACCTTCTTCGTGGGATCTGTCCGCCATCGGTGGCTGATCTCTCGGGTCCCCGACAACGGCGCCAATGTTACGGTGGGTAACCGGAGATTAATGGACGGGACTGTATTTGGCCGGCCCAATCGTTTGTGGATGGTAGCTTCCGAGCAGGTTTGCACGCTGGAACCTCCTTCCGACTTGTGTACGTGAGTGAATGGGGGTGGTACCTGCAAAGACACTCCGATGCCTAAGTTAGCAAGGGTGTGAGCAGGTTTAGAATGTATTGGGCTTAGAGATACCTGAGGGGTGTCAGTGTATTTATAGTGGTGAGCCAATAACCACCGTTGGAGTAGTGCCATATTTTTAGGGTGATAACCGTCCCTTTATCTTAGGGAGGTTAAGATATGGCTCCCGGAAGTAGTTAGAGAGATTTTAGGGGCAGTTACTTATTTGAATTGATATTAATCTACCAACTATTCTCCGTCCCGACTTCTTTAGAGCAAATCGTAGTCAAGACCGACTTCTTAGTACGAAGGTCGGTGCTCAGCAAGACTCAATCCTCTGGACTAGGCCTTTCGTTTGGACCTAGGCCTTTATTATTGGGCTAGGGTATGAACACCTATATATCTAGGCCTTTTGCCAATTTAATTGCATTTAACAATAATTGCTCCAAAACATTATCTGATCAAAACCAATATATTAGGTCATCCTCTCCGGTATACGTGGGACTTTTTTATTTTTTATTCATGAACATTATTTCGAAAAAGTATTTGCCAACTTATTGCATGCGAGTGATGAAAAAGAGATTTTGGTGGATATAGTGACGTACCTTAATTCTGACAAAGAGGATCATGACCTCTCCAAATTTTTTATAAAAAAATTAGTAATATTTTTTTAAAAAATAAAAAATAGTTCAATTAATTTAAATATTTTATTATGACTTAAAATACCTAATAAGTTCAATAAGTATATTCAAATTTTTATATAAGATAATAATGAAAAATCAAAGAATTGATGCATTTTTTAAGAAGAAGGATAATATTTAAGAAGGAGAACATATAACTTTTACAATATCAACACCTGTAGATAGTTTTTATACTTTAATGAATTATGAAAAAAGTGAGATACATCCTTCAAAAATTCAAAAAGTTACATCTGATGAGTTTGACCTTAATTTTTTAGAATGAGACCCTGAAAACGGCTTTAAATTTGGCAATATCACTCAAACCAGAAAGATGAGGTTAAACGAGTTTATCTTAAATGAGATCCATATCAAAAATATTTTAACAATTATCTTCTATCTGACTCCTCCAAAATTTTATTTCAAGTTCCGCCACTGAGTGGATATAATAATTGAAAAAAGTTTAAAAATTAATAAAAATTATTATTTTTATCAATATTTTTAATTATAATTAAACTTAACTTTTCAATTTAACAATTTAACAATATAATTTTAATTTATATTTTTAAATATTGTGTTAACTACTAATAAAAAATAATAAATTCTGCCCTCCATCATTTCTCGTAACAATTTTGATACTCCACAAATCAAAGTGTTACGTCACGTGGGTGATGAAGATAAGGCGCACACTAAAATGAAAAATGTTGCTATTTGCACAATTTAAAATGGTATCTTTTTTTTTTTCACATTCGTCAATTTTCAAGAGAAAGAAAATGAGATAAGCCTTAAAGTGGTTCTTGAAGTTGCACTCGAATTTTATAGTAATCTTTAAACTTAAAAGTTATCCATATTCATCTCTGAAGTTGTACTTCGCGACTCAGATTCGTCCTTCTGACATAGATTAGTAAACTTTTATGGTGTAATTTGGTCCCTAAATCAAAATTAAAAATTTTAATCCCCAAATTTAATTATCATGCTCTACATTAATCCCTCGTTTCTCTACAGGCATAGATCTTCATATCCTAAATTCACAAAATTTTTCTTTTTGTTTATTTTTAGTTAAAGTATCTTATAACAATAACAACAACAACCATTATTTGAACAAGTTTAACCGCTTTTATCCCTTTTTCTATAAGAAAGATAGTGAGATTATAACATAAAAAAAGTTATGTGATATATATAATTAAAGAAATAATATAAAGTTTATTTTCTAAAATTGTGAACGCTCATGAAAATTTGTTGACTTTTAAAAATGACTAAATTGATTTCTAAATTCATAAATTGTGAATCTCAACTCATCTCTAATGTTGATATAAAATGTTAAAATGTGAGGATGATATTTGCAAACAAAAAGATGATATGATTAATATTTTAATATGATCAAATTAGTGTCTTAAATTAGTTAATTATATTTATTTTGCTTAATTAGTTTTTTATTAATTAGAGACTAAAATAATAAATATTAAATTAGATAAATTTTTGCTATTTTTTGTTTCTCTAATATTACCCTTAATTAATTTAAAATATCTATTTAATTATAATAAAATCTTAAACACATCATTTTAATAGAGATGTCATACAATTTGAAATGACATAATATAACACTTTATATTAATACTATGTGAATGACAGTTAAATTAGGAAAAAAAAAATAAAGATTCACTATTTATAAATTTAAGGATCAATTTGATTATTTTTGAAAGTCAATGACTATTTTGACAATTACTAAAAATTTCAACTACAAAACTAAGTATCACTTCTATAATTAAATTGAATAATTTATCTATAGTGACCACTATATATAATTAAAATTATATACATGATCCTAAGTTATTATGTTGTAGCATGATGCATGATTATTTTGGAATAGGATTCGAAAGAAAATGTAATGTAGTATATAATAATAACGATATAACTTTTTAATTCCGTAAATATAAGAGATAGATTTTTGTAAAATCATATAAAAATATAAAATTGAATTTTATAAAACATTTTAATTAAACTAGAGTTAAATGAGTGCATAAAATGTTAAATATAAAGACATAGTATGTGACTTTAAATTAACAAAATATATGCGTGCTTTCAATGAAGTTGTAATTTGTAGTCTCTTTCACATCCATATAGAGAAGAAGAGAAGAAAAGAGAGGGGTTACTACTGTAGAGAAGAGAATGATAATTAAATTTGGGGATTAAAATTTTTATTTTGGTTTAGGGACCAAATTGCACCATAAAAATTTACTAATTCACGTCAGCTAGCTGTTACTTGGCCAGCGTGTCACGGAGGAGTCCAAATCAATTTTTCGGTGGTGCCAGGTGAATGGAATGTGTCAGAAGAATGAATCTGAGTCCCAAAATGCAACTTCAGAAACGAATATAAGACTTGAATGCAATTTCAAGGACCACTTTAAGCTTATCTCGAAAGAAAATAGACAAATCATCGAAATTGAGTAAGAATCGCAGCATATAAAATGGTGAAAGGATAAATCTTTAAGATATATCCTTCACAAATTAGAAAGTAAATTATTATTTTGTATATATTATCACATATATACTAAGCTTAATTATATGTGTATTTAACACAAAATAAATCATTCTACTTATCTTATTTGAATATATAAAATATCTTATTTAAATTAAAACTATAAATTTCTTGTTCTCATTTGTGTGTGGGAATACACTAACCCACCTAAAATTATTTACAAATTGAATTTCATTTTTTTATTTTTAAAAAAATTAATAATTAAAATTTTGTCTCTAGTTTTATTTTTTACATATTTTTTATTTTTTTTAATCATAATTTCAGAAATGAAAGAGATATTTCTGCTAAGACTTTTTCACTAATGTTTTTGTTCTTGTCACATCTCTGTAGCTACTACCATCGCTGTCGCTGCCTGCACTCAACACTATCACTACTCCATCTACTGCCACCACACCACACTTTTCGATCCCTCTGCGTTGTTGTGTTTCATCTCTTCTCTTGCAAACTATTCAGGATTCATTTTAATCATAATTTCAGAGATAAAAAAGATGTCTCTACTTACTAATGTTCATGTTCTTGTCACATCTCTACAGCTACTATTGTCGCTATTGCTGCTTGCACTCAGCACCGCCACTACTCCTTCTACTGCCGCCACACCACACTTCTCGATCCCTCTATATTGTTGTGTTTCGTCTCTGCCCCTGCGAACTACTCAGGTTTTATTTTACTTTATTTTATTTTATTGCTTTTTCTATGACATTTTTTGTAAATTTGGAGATTTTTCTGCTGTATTCGCACCACAGTATTTATTTTAAGGGTGAAAAAAATAAAATAACTACTTCACTTCAATGACAGATTAAGGATGAAAAAGAAAATGCATCGCCTCAATTGAGCATTACAATTGGCAACAAGCACAATGAATTTTTTTTATAAATTTGTGATTATTAATTGGTGGCTGATTGTGTGAAGATTTTAGATCTGACTTGACTTGAAAATTTTTTCTAAAAAAAAAAAGAGATTTGTCCCTTTGATTTAACCAAACCAACACAATTTGAATAAAAAGTGCAATTTTTCCTTTTCTTTGTTTTTGATTGAATCAGAACTTTGCATCAAATATAATAAAACCATATCATATGTATAATGTTTTCTTAACAATTTTTCTTTGCCAATGATGCATAATTTGGCACCCCCCAGAAAGTGTATTCTTGCTGATTGATGAGAGGATATTTTATACGTTTTTTGGCATCATTTTCATATAGTTTTTAGTATGTTGTGCTTAGTTTTTATTAAGTTTTTGTCGGTTTTAGTGTTAAATTCAAATTTTTAGATTCTACTATGAGTTTGTGTGTTTTTATGCAATTTCAGGTATTTTCTGGCTGAAATTGAGGAGTTGGAGCAAAAGTCTGATTCAGAAACAGAGAAAACACTGCAGATGCTGTCCGGATCTGACCTCCTTGCACTCGGAAGAGTTTTTCTGGATCTTCAAAAGTCCAAATGTAGCGCTCTCAATGGCTATGCAAATCTGACTTTTAGAGCTTTCCAGTAATGTATAATACTCCATACTTTTCTTCGGAGTAGAAGGCCCAAAATTGGCGTCCAATGCCAGCTTCCTGCCCTCTTTCTAGGCATCCAGCGCCCAAAGAGTAGCAATGTATAATAGTTTATACTTTGCTTCAGATTTAAAGGCCCAAAACTGGCGTTTAACGCAAACTTTCTGCCCCCTTCCAAGCGTCCAGCGCCCACAAAGCAGAGCCGAGCATCCAAACACCCAGAGAAGACTCCCTGGCCAGCGTTCAATGCCCTAGAAGTCTCCTAGCATGTGGATCTCATCAAAGCTCAGTCCAAACACTCACCAAGTGGGGTCCCAAAAGTGAATTTTAGCACTAAAAAGACTGTTTTACCCTTACTACTCAGTTGTTTAGTATTTAAGGAATTATATTTATGTTATTGAAAACCTTTTGACAAGACTTTACACCATATTCGAGTTTTACCATTATATTTTCCTTTCATTATGGAGTTTCTAAACCTCCTAGGTTGAGGGGAAGAGCCCTGCTGAGTCCTTTGAATTAATAAAAGTGTTAGTGTTTCTCTTCCATCCGTGTTTGATTAATTCTAAGATATATAATCGTTCTTCAACATGGTGAATAGGATGATCAGTGACAATCAGCTCTGTGCATCATACTAAGACAAACGTGCCTGACAAACCCGTGTCTACTTGGGTTCGTGTGAATACTTCAGTGGAAAGCATTGAACCGCCAACTTGATTATACATCTCTCAGACGGCTAATCCACTTCTCGAGACACTAGTTCAGCCAATTTCTAGAGAGATTAGAGTCTCTGTGGTAGAGTCTAGAACCCAAAGATGCAGTATTCTCTAATTCAAAAGATCCGACCTTGTCTGTGGTGCTTTGAGTAGGATCATTAAGGAGAAAGGACTGTATGAGCTTCACCCTCAATTAGAATGGATCCACAGTAACCCTGGAGTTCAGATATGGAGGTTTATTGACGACCTCTCAATAAAGGCATTGATCACATACAGCCTGTCATTGAAGAAATCATTCGCAAGCAAAGAAGACAGTAATGCCAGAGTTAATTTAGAAAGACAAAGTAACTCCAATCCTTAACCAGAATCCTATTACTGATTTTAATCTATACAATATTCCTATTATTAATTGCCCTTGCATAAATCCAACAACCTTCTGATTTCGCCTGACTAAGACTTGCAAAATAACCATAGCTTGCTTCAAACCACAATTCTCGTGGGATTGACCCTGACTCACTCAGGTATTACCTGAATGACCCAGTGCACTTGCTAGTACAATTGTATGAAAGTGTGGGGATTCGTGCACCACTGATGATGAGTCAACTGGAACAATTGGCAAGTGTTTATCCAGCATCACTGTTGAGAAAGTTGAAACTAACAGGCAGGCTCTTAGAGAGCTCCTCTTCACTCATGGAGCTCTTCAGTATCTCAGTGGAGTTATCCTCTTTGAGAAAACCATGTCTTGTTAGCTTAATATGTGTTAAAATAGTTTGTTATGATGATAACATGATTTTCACTTTATCATGTTTAGTTTCTATATTTTTCTGTTGCATGTCTGTCTGACTTTTCAGCTAATGATCATGAATAGAACCAACTAGACTTGGTAATAATTAGTCATGTAATTCCACCTATTTAGTGTTTTATTTGTTGGTATTTATGACTGTGTTTTATGTGATTATGTTATTGATGGATCTTATGTAAAACTAACTGTATTATGTTGGTTCTTGTTCAATAAAATATTAGATAATTAGCATATCTTAAATTCTTAATTGGATTAAAGGTAACTAGGAATTGAATATTTAAATCAGGTTTGGCTGCTTTTTTTATTCCTTGACTTATTTTTTACGTGAATCAAGAGTAGTTCTGATACACCACTTATCGAAGAAGCTTATGTAAAATCTTCCATTCAAGTTACATGGATGTGTTGTTAGATCAACTTTCCATCCATCTCGTTCCATTTTCTTTATTTGTACAAAGTAGAGTGTTCATGTGTATGATTTATTGAAGAGAATGCTCATAAAGAAGCTAGATACTGGGATCCGTAAAGCCTCATCTATTGCGGTTTATTCTGGAGGTATGGTTGTTTATTTATTTATTTATTGATAACAAAAGAGAGAATTTCATTAGTTTATAGAAGAAACAGTACACAGGAGTCGAGAAAAATATATCCTCCCTAAACTATAAAAATAAAATAAAAAAGAAAATCATAGAAATCAATGAACTGTAGCTTCCCAATCTCATAATGTCTAAGAGGAAAAGTCCTCTAAAAGTAATTAGTATGCTTTCCACCAGATAGACACTAAACAACTAATTCTATCCCAAACAATAACATTTCCCGAGGATCTAGGATGTGCGAGTATTGTTGTTATGCATGTTGTATAATCAATTAGTTTTTCATAAAAATAAAATTATTTTTCATAATTACTTGTCTGTATACTTTATTTATAGGTGATAATTTAATTGTTGGGAGCAAAGAAGGGAAGCTGTGTTGGTTTGACACGGACCTTTCATCTAAACCTTATAAAACTCTCAATTAAGTTTTTTTGGTTTTTATCTAGTGAATGAACTAAATATTACTTCACTGCATTGGCATTCATCTTACCCCCTTTGTTTGTTCTTTTGTTTGCAGGAAAGAAGTTTTGCATCTTTACAAGTACAAGATAAAAACAAGAGTTATTATTGAACTAACAATAGATAATTGGTATTCTAAATATAAAGCTCTAGAGTATTTCAAGTAAAATAGTCTCGAAAAATAATAAGTTTAGTCATAATTGCTTTATGAACTTAAAGTTGACTAGCACATAATGACTTTTTACTATGTTGGTTGCCTAAAATTGAAAGTGGTCGAAATGCTCTAGGCATTGAAGTAGCAGGTGCAATTGGTTCTCAAAAATTGGAGTAATATCATGGTGTAATAATTGTGTTACTTTATTTTATGATTGATGTTGTACTTTGTAGCTTTATATGATTATTTGTATTAAGTTATATTGTATTATATAATTTAAGATATATCAATTATATCTTATAAATTCAGGATATATTTGAACTTTGTTATTGTTCATTCTTTGGATTAAATTATATTGTATTTATCATACCCAGCAATAATTAGTTACGATAATATATAGATTACTAATAACTTATATTAACTGACAAAGTAGAGAAAATTAGTAATATAGAATTATAACATGTATACGAAGGATAAATTAGTGTATAAAGTAATAAAAAATAACTCAGTAATTTGACTTTCAAAAAAAAAATAGTAAAAATATCTAAAAAAATATTCATCATTTTCAAATATCTTCATGCTCTGCATCCAACCTGCTTCTATATTTCTAAGCATTCTCTTGAATTACGGGACTTAAATCGTTGTACTCCTCTAAAACCAGATCCACGGCAAGTTTCATTTGTGTGGAGTCTTTAATCTGATTAGAGTACTAATAATATAATTATAATTAGAAGCATGTTGAAAAAATAATGTTAAAAATACAAATGTTATAAATATTACCTGAATATTGAAGTTATCTTGTAAAGTACATTCTCTCATTCAACTCGCCACCCAAACTCCGCTATTATTCCTAAGATATAAAGCATTCAACAAATAGTTATTATATACATATAAGATATAAACTATTGAATTTGTTATAATATTAAAAAAAATGAAAAGACTTATGATCTATATTTTTGAGTAGGTAGATGGTGCACGAAATTGTGATCACTACTTTTCACAACTCAAATAATCTCCGGTAATGAACCCAAAAACTTGGTGTTCAATACCATGGCATAAACACAACTTCGCACAACTAACCAGCAAGTGTACTGGGTCGTCCAAGTAATAAACCTTACGCGAGTAAGGGTCGATCCCACGGAGATTGTTGGTATGAAGCAAGCTATGGTCACCTTGTAAATCTTAGTCAGGCAGACTCAAATGGTTATGGATGATGTATGAATAAAACATAAAGATAAAGATAGAGATACTTATGCAATTCATTGGTGAGAGCTTCAGATAAGCTAATGGAGATGCTTTGTCCCTTCCGTCTCTCTGCTTTCCTACTGTCTTCATCCAATCCTTCTTACTCCCTTCCATGGCAAGCTGTATGTTGGGCATCACCATTGTCAATGGCTACAGTCCCGTCCTCTCAGTGGAAATGTTCAACGCACCCTGTCACGGCACGGCTATCCAGCTGTCGGTTCTCGATCATGTCGGAATAGAATCCAGTGATTCTTTAAAGTCTCTATGATCTAAGAACTAGATGTCCAAAGATGATCTAGAGATCTAAAGTGATCAAAAGATGATAATACAAATAGCAAAAGGTCCTATATATAGAGAACTAGTAGCCTAGGGTTTACAGAAATGAGTAAAAGACATAAAAATCCACTTCCGGGCCCACTTGGTGTGTGCTTGGGCTGAGCATTGAAACATTTTCGTGTAGAGACTCTTCTTGGAGTTAAACACCAGCTCTTGTGCCAGTTTGGGCGTTTAACTCCCATTCTTGTGCCAGTTCCGGCGTTTAACGCCGGGCATTCTTGAGCTGATTTGGAACGCCGGTTTGGGCCATCAAATCTCGGGCAAAGTATGGACTATTATATATTGCTGGAAAGCCCAGGATGTCTACTTTCCAACGCCGTTGAGAGCGCGCCAATTGGGCATCTGTAGCTCCAGAAAATCCACTTCGAGTGCAGGGAGGTCAGAATCCAACAGCATCTGCAGTCCATTTCAGTCCCTGAATCAGATTTTTGCTCAGGTCCCTCAATTTCAGCCAGAAAATACCTGAAATCATAGAAAAACACACAAACTCATAGTAAAGTCCAGACAAGTGAATTTTAACTAAAAACTAATAAAAAGTATACTAAAAACTAACTAAATCTACTAAAAACATACTAAAAACAATGCCAAAAAGCGTACAAATTATCCGCTCATCACAACACCAAACTTAAATTGTTGCTTGTCCTCAAGCAACTGAAAATTAAATAAGATAAAGAGAAGAGAATATGCAATGAATTCCAAAAACATCTATGAAGATCAGTATTAATTAGATGAGCAGGGCTTTTAGCTTTTTGCCTCTGAATAGTTTTGGCATCTCACTCTATCCTTTGAAATTCAGAATGATTGGCTTCTTTAGGAACTCAGAATTCAGATAGTGTTATTGATTCTCCTAGTTAAGTATGATGATTCTTGAACACAGCTACTTTATGAGTCTTGGCCGTGGCCCAAAGCACTCTGTCTTCCAGTATTACCACCGGATACATACATGCCACAGACACATAAGTGGGTGAACCTTTTCAGATTGTGACTCAGCTTTGCTAGAGTCCCCAATTAGAGGTGTCCAGGGTTCTTAAGCACACTCTTATTGCCTTGGATCACAACTTCATTTCTTTCTTTTTCTCTTTTTTTTTTCGTTCTTTTCTTTTTTTTTCATTACTTTTTCTTGCTTCAAGAATCATTTTTATGATTTTTCAGATCCTCAGTAACATGTCTCCTTTTTCATCATTCTTTCAAGAGCCAAAACCTTTTCAGATTGTGACTCAGCTTTGCTAGAGTCCCCAATTAGAGGTGTCCAGGGTTCTTAAGCATACTCTTTTTGCCTTGGATCACAACTTTATTTCTTTCTTTTTCTTTCTTTTTCTCTTTCTCCTTTTTTTTCGTTTTTTTCTCTTTTTTTTCGCTTCTTTTCTTTTTTCTTTTTTTTTAATTCACTGCTTTTTCTTGCTTCAAGAATCATTTTTATGATTTTTCAGATCCTCAGTAACATGTCTCATTTTTCATCATTCTTTCAAGAGCCAACATTCATGAACCATAAATTCAAAAGACATATGCACTGTTTAAGCATACATTCAGAAAACAAAAAGTATTGCCACCACATCAAAATAATTAATCTGTTATAAAATTTAAAATTCATGCAATTCTTCTCTTTTTTCAATTAAGAACATTTTTCATTTAAGAGAGGTGATGGATTCATAGGACATTCATAACTTTAAGGCATAGACACTAAGACACTAATGATCATAAGACACAAACATAGATAAACATAAGCATGATTTTTCGAAAAACAGGAAAATAAAGAACAAGGAGATTAAAGAACGGGTCCACCTTAGTGATGGCGGCCTGTTCTTCCTCGTGAAGATCTTATGGAGTGCTTGAGCTCCTCAATGTCTCTTCCTTGCCTTTGTTGCTCCTCTCTCATGATTCTTTGATCTTC
>NC_029775.3:21714434-21717810 GCF_000817695.3 Arachis duranensis
AGAGGTGACAAATGAGATGAGGAAAGGCTAACCTTGCCAAGGTAGAGAACTTGTCTGCCACCTTATAAAGTTCTTGGGCTATAACCTCATGAACTTCTACTCCTTCTCCAATCATGATGCTATGAATCATGATGGCCCGGTCTAGAGTAACTTCAGACCGGTTGCTAGTGGGAATGATTGAGCGTTGGATAAACTCCAACCATCCCCTAGCCACAGGCTTGAGGTCATGCCTTCTCAGTTGAACCGGCTTCCCTCTTGAATCTCTCTTCCATTGGGCACCCTCTTCACAAATGTCTGTGAGGACTTGGTCCAACCTTTGATCAAAGTTGACCCTTCTAGTGTAAGGGTGTTCATCTCCTTGCATCATGGGCAAGTTGAATGCCATCCTTACATTTTCCGGACTAAAATCCAAGCGTTTCCCCCGAACCATTGTAAGCCAATTCTTTGGGTCCGGGTTCACACTTTGATCATGGTTCTTGGTGATCCATGCATTGGCATAGAACTTTTGAACCATTAAGATTCCGACTTGTTGAATGGGGTTGGTAAGAACTTCCCAACCTCTTCTTCTGATCTCATGTCGGATCTCCGGATATTCACTCTTTTTGAGTTTGAAAGGGACCTCGGGGATCACCTTCTTCAAGGCCACAACTTCATAGAAGTGGTCTTGATGCACCCTTGAGATGAATCTCTCCATCTCCCATGACTCGGAGGTGGAAGCTTTTGCTTTCCCTTTCCTCTTTCTAGAGTTTTCTCCGGCCTTGGATGCCATAAATGGTTATGGAAAAACAAAAAGCAATGCTTTTACCACACCAAACTTAAAAGGTTTGCTCGTACTCGAGCAAAAGAAGAAAGAAGAGAGTAGAAGAAGAAGGAAATAGAGGAGATGGAGGTGGCTTTATGGTTCGGCCAAAAGGGGAGAAGTAGTGTTTAGGGTGTGTGAAAATGAAGGAGTGAAGATGGGTTTATATAGGGGTGAAGAGAGGGGTAGGGTTCGGCTATGGGAGGGTGGGTTTGGGAGGGAAAGTGGTTCGAATTTGAATGGTGAGGTAGGTGGGGTTTTATGAAGGATGGATGTGAGTGGTGAAGAGAAAGATGGGATTTGATAGGTGAAGGGTTTTTGGGGAAGAGGTGTTGAAGTGATTGGTGAATGGGTGAAGAAGAAGAGAGAGGGTGGTGGGGTAGGTGGGGATCCTGTGGGGTCCACAGATCCTGAGGTGTCAAGGAAAAGTCATCCCTGCACCAATTGGCGAGCAAAATTGCTCTTTGTGCCAATTCTGGCGTTAAACGCCGGGCTGGTGCCCATTTCTGGCGTTTAACGTCAGCTTCTTGCCCTTTCCTGGCGTTTAACGCCAGTCTGGTGCCCCTTTCTGGCGTTAAACGCCCAGAATGGTGCCAGACTGGGCGTTAAACGCCCATTTGCTAGCTTCACTGGCGTTTAAACGCCAGCAAGATCTCCTCTAGGGTGTGCTGTTTTTCTTTCTATTTTTCATTCTGTTTTTGCTTTTTCAATTGATTTTGTGACTTCTCATGATCATCAACCTACAGAAAACATAAAATAACAAAGGAATATAGATTAAATATAACATTAGGTTGCCTCCCAACAAGCGCTTCTTTAATGTCAGTAGCTTGACAGAGGGCTCTCATGGAGCCTCACAGATACTCAGAGCAATGTTGGAACCTCCCAACACCAAACTTAGAGTTTGAATGTGGGGGTTCAACACCAAACTTAGAATTTGGTTGTGGCCTCCCAACACCAAACTTAGAGTTTGACTGTGGGGGCTCTGTTTGACTCTGTTTTGAGAGAAGCTCTTCGTGCTTCCTCTCCATGGTGACAGAGGGATATCCTTGAGTCTTAAACACAAGGGATTCTTCATTCACTTGAATGATCAATTCTCCTCTGTCAACATCAATCACAGCCTTTGCCATGGCTAGGAAGGGTCTGCCAAGGATGATGGATTCATCCATGCACTTCCCAGTCTCTAGGACTATGAAATCAGCAGGGATGTAATGGTCTTCAATCTTCACCAAAACATCCTCTACAAGTCCATAAGCTTGTTTTCTTGAATTGTCTTCCATCTCTAGTGAGATTCTTGCAGCTTGTACCTCAAAGATCCCTAGCTTCTCCATTACAGAGAGAGGCGTGAGGTTTATACTTGACCCTAAGTCACACAGAGCCTTCTTGAAGGTCATGGTGCCTATGGTGCAAGGTATTGAAAACTTCTCAGGGTCCTGTCTCTTTTGAGGTAATTTCTGCCTAGACAAGTCATCCAGTTCCTTGGTGAGTGGTGGGCGAAATTGTGAACAATACTTTTTCACAACTCTCATAATCCCCGGTCATGAACCCCAAAAACTTGGTGTTCAATACCATGGCATTACACAACTTCGCACAACTAACCAGCAAGTGCACTGGGTCGTCCAAGTAATACCTTACGTGAGTAAGGGTCGATCCCACGGAGATTGTTGCTATTGAAGCAAGCTATGGTCATCTTGTAAATCTTAGTCAGGCAGACTCAAATGGATATAGTGATGAACGAAATAAAACACAAAGATAAAGATAGAGGTACTTATGTAATTCATTGGTAGGAACTTCAGATAAGCGTATGAAGATGCCTTCCCTTCCGTCTCTCTGCTTTCCTACTGTCTTCATCCAATCCTTCTTACTCCTTTCCATGGCAAGCTTATGCAAGGGTTTCACCGTTGTCAATGGCTACCTCCCATCCTCTCATTGGAAAGATTCCTAATGCCCTGTCACGGCACGGCTATCCATCTGTCGGTTCTCAATCAGGCCGGAATAGAATCCAGTGATTCTTTTGCGTCTGTCACTAACGCCCCGCCCTCAGGAGTTTGAAGCACGTCACAGTCATTCAATCATTGAATCCTACTCAGAATACCACAGACAAGGTTAAACCTTCCGGATTCTCTTGAATGCCGCCATCAATTCTAGCCTATACCACGAAGACTCTGATCTCACGAAATGGTTGGCTCGGTTGTCAGGCGAGCACTCGGTTGTCAGGCGATCAACCATGCATCGTGCAATCAGGAATCCAAGAGATATTCACCCAATCGAAGGTAGAACGAAGGTGATTGTCAGTCACACGTTCATAGGTGAGAATGATGATGAGTGTCACGGATCATCACATTCATCAAGTTGAAAAACAAGTGATATCTTAGAACAAGAACAAGCGGAATTGAATAGAAGAACAATAGTAATTGCATTAATACTCGAGGTACAGCAGAGCTCCACACCTTAATCTATGGTGTGTAGAAACTCCACCGTTGAAAATACATAAGAACAAAAGTGATCATTGGCTTCGGTCCCAGAGAGGGAACCAGAAGAACCAAGATGAAAATACAATAGTAAAAGGTCCTACTTATA
>NC_029775.3:21717830-21719021 GCF_000817695.3 Arachis duranensis
AAAAGCGTATAAATTATCCGCTCATCATAACACCAAACTTAAATTGTTGCTTGTCCCCAAGCAACTGAGAATCAAATAAGATAAAAAGGAAGAGAATATGCAATGAACTCTAAAAACATCTATGAAGATCAGTATCAATTAGATGAGCGGGGCTTGTAGCTTTTTGCCTCTGAATAGTTTTGGCATCTCACTTTATCCTTTGAAATTCAGAATGATTGGCTTCTTTAGGAACTCAGAATCCAGATAGTGTTATTGATTCTCTTAGTTAAGTATGATGATTCTTGAACACAGCTACTTACTGAGTCTTGGCTGTGGCCCAAAGCACTCTGTCTTCCAGTATTACCACCGGATACATACATGCCACAGACACATAATTGGGTGAACCTTTTCAGATTGTGACTCAGCTTTGCTAAAGTCCCCAATTAGAGGTGTCCAGGGTTCTTAAGCACACTCTTATTGCCTTGGATCACAACTTTATTTCTTTCTTTTCCTTTCTTTTTCTCTTTCTTTTTCGTTTTTTTTTTCGGTTTGCTTTTTCTCTTTTTTTTTTTTTGTATTCACTGCTTTTTCTTGCTTCAAGAATCATTTTTATGATTTTTCAGATCCTCAGTAACATGTCTCCTTTTTCATCATTCTTTCAAGAGCCAACATTCATGAACCACAAATTCAAGATACATATGCACTGTTCAAGCATACATTCAGAGAACAAAAATATTGCCACCACATCAAAATAATTAAACTGTTATAAAATTCAAGATTCATGCAATTCTTCCTTTTTCAATTAAGCACGTTTTTATTTTAAGAAAGGTGATGGATTCATAGGACATTCATAACTTTAAGGCATAGACACTAAGACACTAATGATCACAAGACACAAACATGGACAAACATAAGCAAAAAACTCAAAAAACAGAGGAATAAAGAACAAGGAAATCAAGGAACGGGTCCACCTTAGTGATGGCGGCTTTTTCTTCCTCTTGAAGATCCTATGGAGTGCTTGAGCTCCTCAATGTCTCTTCCTTGTCTTTGTTGCTCCTCTCTCATGATTTTTTGATCTTCTCTAATTTCATGGAGGATGATAGAGTGTTCTTGGTGCTCCACCATTAGTTGTCCCATGTTGGAACTCAATTCTCCTAGGGAGGTGTTTAGTTGCTCCCAATAGTCTTGTGGAGGAAAGTGCATCCCTTGAGG
>NC_029775.3:21719103-21722240 GCF_000817695.3 Arachis duranensis
CTTCTTAGTGATGGGCTTATCCTCATCAATGGGGATGTCTCCCTCTATGTCAACTCCCACTGAATAACAGAGGTGACAAATGAGGTGAGGAAAGGCTAACCTTGCCAAGGTAGAGGACTTGTCCGCCACCTTATAGAGTTCTTGGGCTATAACCTCATGAACTTCCACTTCTTCTCCAATCATGATGCTATGAATCATGATGGCCCGGTCTAGAGTAACTTCGGACCGGTTGCTAGTGGGGATGATTGAGCGTTGGATAAACTCCAACCATCCTCTAGCCACGGGCTTGAGGTCATGCCTTCTCAATTGAACCGGCTTGCCTCTTGAATCTCTCTTCCATTGTGCGCCCTCTTCACATATGACTGTGAGGACTTGGTCCAACCTTTGATTAAAGTTGACCCTTCTTGTGTAAGGATGTTCATCTCCTTGCATCATAGGCAAGTTGAACGCCACCCTCACATTTTTCGGACTAAAATCCAAGTATTTCCCCCGAACCATAGTAAGATAATTCTTTGGATCCGGGTTCACACTTTGATCATGGTTCTTGGTGATCCATGCATTGGCATAGAACTCTTGAACCATTAAGATTCCGACTTGTTGAATGGGGTTGGTAAGCACTTCCCAACCTCTTCTTCGGATCTCATGGCGGATCTCCGGATATTCACTCTTTTTGAGTGAAAAGGGGACCTCGGGGATCACCTTCTTCAAGGCCACAACTTCATAGAAGTGGTCTTGATGCACCCTTGAGATGAATCTATCCATCTCCCATGACTCGGAGGTGGAAGCTTTTGCCTTCCCCTTCCTCTTTCTAGAGGTTTCTCCGGCCTTGGATGCCATAAATGGTTATGGAAAAACGAAAAAGCAACGCTTTTACCACACCAAACTTAAAATGTTTGCTCGTCCTCGAGCAAAAGAAGAAAGAAGAAAGTAGAAGAAGAAGAGAGAGAGTGGTGGGGGTTGGTGGGGATCCTGTGGGGTCCACAGATCCTGAGGTGTCAAGGAAAAGTCATCCCTGCACCATATGGCATCAAAATTCACGTTTTGAGCCATTTCTGGCGTTAAACGCCGGGCTGGTGCCCATTCCTGGCGTTTAACGCCAGGTTCTTGCCCTTTTCTGGCGTTTAACGCCAGTCTGGTGCCCCTTTCTGGCGTTAAACGCCCAGAATGGTGCCAGACTGGGCGTTAAACGCCCAACAGCTAACCTCACTGGCGTTTAAACGCCAGCAACAGCTTCCTCCAGGGTGTGCTGTTTTTCTTCCTGTTTTTCATTCTGTTTTTGCTTTTTCTATTGATTTTGTGACTTCTTATGATCATCAACCTACAAAATAAAATAAAATAACAAAGAAAAATATATAAAATATAACATTGGGTTGCCTCCCAACAAGCGCTTCTTTAATGTCAGTAGCTTGACAGATGGCTCTCAATGAGCCTCACAGATACTCAGAGCAATGTTGGAACCTCCCAACACCAAACTTAGAGTTTGAATGTGGGGGTTCAACACCAAACTTAGAGTTTGGTTGTGGCCTCCCAACACCAAACTTAGAGTTTGACTGTGGGGGCTCTGCTTGTCTCTGATTTGAGGGAAGCTGTTCATGCTTCCTCTCCATGGTGACAGAGGGATATCCTTGAGCCTTAAACACAAAGGATTCTTCATTCACTTGAATGATCAATTCACCTCCATCAACATCAATCACAGCCTTTGCTGTGGCTAGGAAGGGTCTGCCAAGGATGATGGTTTCATCCATGCACTTCCCAGTCTCTAAGCAGGGATGTAATGGTCTTCAATCTTCACCAAAACATCCTCTACAAGTCCATGAGCTTGTTTTCTTGAATTGTCTGCCATCTCTAGTGAGATTCTTGCAGCTTGTACCTCGAAGATCCCTAACTTCTCTACTACAGAGAGAGGCATGAGGTTCACACTTGACCCTAAGTCACACAGAGCCTTCTTGAAGGTCATGGTGCCTATGGTACAAGGTATGGAAAATTTCCCAGGATCTTGTCTCTTTTGAGGTAATTTCTGCCTAGACAAGTCATCCAGTTCTTTGGTGAGCAAGGGAGGTTCATTCTCCCAAGTCTCATTTCCAAACAACTTGTCATTTAGCTTCATGATTGCTCCAAGGTATTTAGCAACTTGCTCTTCAGTGACATACTCATCCTCTTCAGAGGAAGAATACTCATCAGAGCTCATGAAAGGCAGAAGTAAATCTAATGGAATCTCTATGGTCTCATTTTGAGCCTCAGATTCCCATGGTTCCTTATTTGGGAACTCATTGGAGGTCAGTGCACGCCCATTGAGGTCTTCCTCAGTGGCGTTCACTTCCTCTCCTTCCTCTCCAAATTCGGCCATGTTTATGGCCTTGCACTCTCCTTTTGGATTTTCTTCTGTATTGCTTGGAAGGGTACTTGGAGGGAGTTCAGTAATTTTCTTGCTCAGCTGTCCCACTTGTGCCTCCAAATTTCTAATGGAGGACCTTGTTTTAGTCATGAAACTTTGAGTGGTTTTGATTAGATCAGAGACCATGGTTGCTAAGTCAGAGGGGTTCTGCTTAGAGTTCTCTGTCTGTTGCTGAGAAGATGATGGAAAAGGCTTGCCATTGCTAAACCTGTTCCTTCCACCATTATTGTTGTTGAAACCTTGCTGAGGTCTCTCTTGATTCTTCCATGAAAAATTTGGGTGATTTTTTCATGAAGAATTATAGGTGTTTCCATAGGGTTCTCCTAAGTAATTCACCTCTTCCATTGAAGGATTCTCAGGATCATAAGCTTCTTCCTCAGATGAAGCATCCTTAGTACTGCTTGGTGCATTTTGCATTCCAGACAGACTTTGAGAAATTAAATTGACTTGTTGAGTCAATATTTTGTTCTGAGCCAATATGGCATTCAGAGCATCAATCTCAAGAACTCCTTTCTTCTGACTTGTCCCATTGTTCACAGGATTCCTTTCAGAAGTGTACATGAATTGGTTATTTGCAACCATTTCAATGAGCTCTTGAGCCTCTGTAGGCGTCTTCTTCAGATGAAGAGATCCTCCAGCAGAGCTATCCAAGGACATCTTAGATAGTTCAGAGAGACCATCATAGAAAATACCTATGATGCTCCATTCAGAAAGCATGTCTGAAGGACATTTTCTGATTAAT
>NC_029775.3:21722600-21725512 GCF_000817695.3 Arachis duranensis
ACAGAGAGTTGTGCCTTAGCTTCTCTTAGTTTTCGCTTCAAGGTCCTTTCAGGTTCAGGGTCAGCTTCAACAAGAATGCCTTTGTCTTTGCTCCTGCTCATAAGAAAGAGAAGAGAACAAGAAAATATGGAATCCTCTATGTCACAGTATAGAGATTCCTTTAGGTGTCAGAGGAAAAGAAGAGTAGAAGACAGAAGTAGAAACTTCGAACTTATCAGAGAAGAATGAGTTCGAATTTTGCATTTAGGGAATAGTGTTAGTCCATAAATAGAAGGATGTGGGAAGAAGGGAAAGAATTTTCGAAAATTAAGTAAAAGATTTTGAAAACATTTTGAAAAACACTTAATTGATTTTCGAAAACCAAGAATGAGAAAGAAGTAAAGTGAATTTTTGAAAAAGATTTTGAAATAAGAAAGATATCAAGTAATTTTTGAAAAAGATTTTTGAAATTGGAAGTTTAAAAAGATTTGATTAAAAACTGTTTTGAAAAAGATGTGGTTAAGAAGATATGATTGATTAAAAAAAAATGTGATTGAGAAGATATGATTTGAAAACAATTTTAAAAAGATTTGATTTTGAAAATTAATAACTTGGCTATCAAGAAAAGATATGATTCAAACAATTAAAACCTTTCTCAACAGAAAAGGCAACATACTTGAAATGTTTAATCAAATCATTAATTGATAGCAAGTATCTTTAAAAATGGAAAGAAAGTAATTTTGAAAAAGATTTGATTGAAAAATTGATTTGAAAAAGATTTAATTTTGAAAAGATTTTGAAAACTAAAAAAAAATTGAGTTGAAAACAAATTCTTCCCCCTTTAGCCATCCTGGCGTTAAACGCCCAGAATGGTGCACATTCTGGCGTTTAACGCCCAAACTTATACCCTTTTGGGCGTTAAACGCCCAACCAGGTACCCTGGCTGGCGTTTAAACGCCAGTCTGTCCTTCTTCACTGGGCGTTTTGAACGCCCAGCTTTTTCTGTACAATTCCTCTGCAGTATGTTCTGAACCTTCAATTCTTTGTATTATTGACTTGAAAAGACACAAATTAAAAATATTTTTGGATTTTTAATAATAAGGAAAAATCAAAATGCAACTAAAATCAAATAACAATGCATGCAAGACACCAAACTTAGCAGTTTGTATACTACTGAAACCAATGAAAATGCATATGAGACACACAAAACACTCAAGTCAATAGAATTCAAAGATCAAAACAAGGGAATCATCAAGAATTACTTGAAGATCCTTAAGACACATGAATGAATGCATGCAAATGACACCAAACTTAAGATGAGACACTAGACTCAAACAAGAAATTTTTTTTGGATTTTATGAAATTTTTTTTTTGATTTTTTTGTGTTTTTCGAAAATTAAGTGGAAAAAGATATCAAAATTCTTAATGAGAATTCCAGGAATCAGTCAATGTTTAGTCTAAGACTCCGGTCCAGGAATTAGACATGGCTTCACAGCCAGCCAAGCTTTCAAAGAAAGCTTCGGTCCAAAACACTAGACATGGCCAATGGCCAGCCAAGCCTTAGCAGATCACTGCTCCAAAAGCAAGATTGATAAAGATCAACAAGCTCTTGTGATGATAAGTTGAAACCTCGGTCCAATGAGATTAGACATGGCTTCTCAGCCAGCCAGATTTCAACAAATCATCATGAAACTCTAGAACTCATCTTCAAGAATTTCAAAAAAATAAATAAATAAAAAAATAAATGCCTAATCTAAGCAACAAGATGAACCGTCAGTTGTCCATACTCAAACAATCCCTGGCAAAAACGCCAAAAACTTGGTGTTGTTGCTGGATCTTGGCACTGATATTTACCAAAAGCTTGCTCAAAATCTGAACAATCCCCGGCAACGGCGCCAAAAACTTGGTGGGCGAAATTGTGAACAATACTTTTTCACACTCTCATAATCCCCGGTCATGAACCCCAAAAACTTGGTGTTCAATACCATGGCATTACACAACTTCGCACAACTAACCAGCAAGTGCACTGGGTCGTCCAAGTAATACCTTACGTGAGTAAGGGTCGATCCCACGGAGATTGTTGCTATTGAAGCAAGCTATGGTCATCTTGTAAATCTTAGTTAGGCAGACTCAAATGGATATAGTGATGAATGAAATAAAACACAAAGATAAAGATAGAGGTACTTATGTAATTCATTGGTAGGAACTTCAGATAAGCGTATGAAGATGCCTTCCCTTCCGTCTCTCTGCTTTCCTACTGTCTTCATCCAATCCTTCTTACTCCTTTCCATGGCAAGCTTATGCAAGGGTTTCACCATTGTCAGTGGCTACCTCCCATCCTCTCATTAGAAAGATTCCTAATGCCCTGTCACGGCACGGCTATCCATCTGTCGGTTCTCAATCAGGCCGGAATAGAATCCAGTGATTCTTTTGCGTCTGTCACTAACGCCCCGCCCTCAGGAGTTTGAAGCACGTCACAGTCATTCAATCATTGAATCCTACTTAGAATACTGTTCCGAGGGTTACCTGAAACGTGTAGCTCGGTCGTCTGGCAAGACCCGAGGTGAGGGTTCTGTGACCCGAGCTTGATGTGCCGAGCGGCTGGTGGTTGTACCTGCAATGACACTCCGATGCTTAAGTTAGCATGGGTTCAAGCAGATATGTGTAGAATGTGGAATGTATGCCATACCTGGGTGCTCCAGTGTATTTATAGTAGTTGGCCGTGATCTCCCCTGGATAAGATATTCTTATCTTATCTTATCTTTTGGGAGTTTTATCTCTATCTTTGTGGAACCGCCTTTCCTAGGCCTTTTCGGCCTTTAGGTTTTGGGCTTCGTTCCTTTTGATGGGCCTTCTTAGCTTATTTGTCCGAGGTCCGACCTCAGGCGTGGGCCTTGGGACGAGGTCGGACCTTCTATGAACTTCCCGAGTTT
>NC_029775.3:21725673-21726902 GCF_000817695.3 Arachis duranensis
ATGGCCGTTTCAGCATTTATTGCTTGTTACCGTTTCTCCTCGATTTCCGTTCGGGCTCTGTGAAGGCATTATTTATTTGCCCCTTTCCTTATTTTCTTCGTTTATTCTGTTCCCTTTCCATTTTCTGAGTTTTCGCTACCTCTCCTTCGAGCGCCGCTCCTTCTTTGTTCTTCTTCTCCGATTCTTTCTGTGCGTTTTTCCGGGGTTTCCTCCTCGCCGCCGTTTCCGTTTTCCTTGCATCGGAGCTCGTTGTCTTCTTCCTTTCTTCCAGGTTTGTTCTTGTCTTCATTTTCTTTGCGCATATATGCTTCTGTTTTCTTTTTCTTCTATGCCTGGGTTTGCCCCGAAAAGAGGCGCCGCCATTGCTTTGGTTATTTTGTATGTGGGGGGGCTCTTTTCTCTTGGTAATTTGTTTTCGAGTGGCTGCATTTTGAAAGAACTTTGTTTTCTCGCTTTGCTGAATGGGCCTTTGCTGTTTGCCTTTATGTGATTTTTGCCTTTGTTGTTGTATTCTTCTTTGTAGGCAAGATTTTTATGTCTCGAAAGGTTCTTCAAGCAATGTCGACCAAGATTCCGAGTGGTCTTGGTTGGGTAGATCCTGTTCCTTTAAGAGTCCCTTCTGTGGTAGATTCTGAGTATTTAGCTAGGTTTCGTAGGCAATGTAGCATATGTGAGGATAGGGAATCTGAGAGGGATTATGAGTTAGTAGCCCCGGATTCCGAGGAGAGAGTTTGCTTCCCGCCTTTAGACAGTTCCGAGAAGCTCTTCTTTTACGCCTATGATTGTTTTTTCTCTAAGCTGGGTGTCCGACTTCCTTTTACCGACCTGGAGTCTGAGGTGTTGTGGTCCTGTAACCTTGCCCCTACGCAGCTCCATCCAAATTCCTGGGCATTTTTAAAGCTGTTCCAACTTTTGTGCCAATTTTTGGGTGTCCCTCCCTCTATTTCTCTTTTTTCCTACTTGTTTGTGTTGACGAAGCCGGGGTCAGGTGGAGGGAAGGTATCTTGGGTCTCTTTTAGGGCTAACCAGGGAAGAAAGTTTTGTACCCTGTATGATGAGTCTTTTCATGATTTTAAGAACTATTACTTCAAGGTCCGGGCTACTGGGGACGTCCGACCTTCCTTTCTAGATGAGAGTGGGGAGCCTTCCTTTCCTCTTTGTTGGCAGGAGAATGTAGTGTCTGCTAAGTATACCTTTGAGAGTCTAGATGAGGTGGAGCAGGCTTTTGT
>NC_029775.3:21727194-21729375 GCF_000817695.3 Arachis duranensis
TAAGCCAGGATCCTCCGACCTCTGCTGCTTCTTCTCCTCCTCCGTTCTCGGGTCCTCCTCCTAAGAAGCAGAAGACCTCTCAGGAGCTTGCCAGTTTCAATGATAAGGACTTTGATGCTCTAGGTTGGATTGAGCAGCATATCCTTCCTCAGACCTTTATTTCTACTGATGATGCGTCTATGGAGCATCATTTTCAGTATATGGCGCGGAGCTGTGTCCGGATGGCCAGTCTTCATGCCGCTATTGCCCGGGAGTTCAAGAAGTCCCCCATTGGTGCGACCAGCTCCCGACTTGAGAAGGCTCAGTCCGAGCTTGATAAGATTAGTCAACTGAAGGCTGCCCGGATTGCTGAGCTGGAGGCCTCCTTGGAGAAAGAGAAAACTAAAGCTACCGCGGCTGTGGCGGCAGCGAAGACATCTGAGGAGATGGCGAAGGCGGCTACGGAGAATTATACCAAGCTATATACCGAGCTTGTGGAGACAAGGGAGGAGTTGCAATCCGCGCAGGACAAGTTTTACGAGCTGGAAGGTCATGTGGCCAAGGGCATGGATGCCATGTTCGAGAATTTGAAGGCTCAGGTCCGAGTTCTTGCTCCCGACCTGGATCTGAGTTTATTCAGTACGGATAACGTCGTTGTGGATGGCAAGATTGTTCCTGCTCCTACCGAGGATGAGGTCCCGATGTCCGACCCCAAAGCTCCGGTCGAGAACCCGACTTCCCCTTTGGTCGGGGATGGATCTGGTGTGGAGGTTTCAAACCGGGATGACGTTGCTGTTGATGCAGTCCCGATATCTATGTTTCCTCCGGAGCCTGCTGTTGATGTGGAGTCTGGAAAGGTCCTTGATCCTTTGTAATCTCTTTAATGGTTTGCCCGGCCTGTGGGCTTTTTTTTTTGTTGGATGGTTTCTGTTGAACGCTTTTGGACACCTTTTGCTCTACTTTGTGATAACTTTATTATGCGGTGTTTTGTTCGCGTTTTGACCTTCGGTTTCCGCTTTTGTGCTTTTTAGTTGTTTTCGGACAACAACTTTTTAGCTAGCGTTTTGACTTTATGTTTCCGCTTTCGTGCTTTTTAGTTGTTTTTCGGATAACAACTTTTTAGCTAGCGTTTTGACTTTATGTTTCCGCTTTCGTGCTTTTTAGTTGTTTTTCGGATAACAACTTTTTAGCTAGCGTTTTGAAACTTCCTTTGATTTCGTTCTTTTCGCTTGTACTTTTTAGTTGCTTTTGTAAAGCAACTTTTTAGTAAGCGTTTTCAGAACTTCCTTTGATTTCGTTCTTTTCGCTTGTACTTTTTAGTTGCTTTTGTAAAGCAACTTTTTAGTAAGCGTTTTTCAAAATCTTGGTTCTTGCCGTTTTAAGGCTTCTTTCTTGGGTCCGAGCTTTTTCTCGGACATCGGGTGCTCGAGTACCTCCTTTTTGTTAGGTCCGACTTTGTCGTTGGTCGGTTCTTTTTAAGTTATTTTTGTAACCTCTTTTTTATTTGGCCTTTCGAGCCATTTCAGAGTTACTTTATAACTTCTCACATTAATTTGAACCTCGTCGCTTCATCTTTGCCGACCTTGTATGGTCTCTTGGCAAATGATTTTTTGCGTTTTGCCGAGCATAAATTAATGCGCCTTGGTGGGGTACTTTCTAGGATTTGCTTCATCATGAGGAAAAGAAAATAGAGAAATTTGATTAGTATTAAAAAAGAAAGAATATTTACAAAGTGTTTACCCTTTAGGTCGGGTATCCTACTTAACCGGGTGTCTCATTAAAAAACCCTTGTGGGGAAAAAGAGTACACCTCGGGTTAAGTTTTTCTAGCTGTAGTACCGTCTTAGATTACAGGCGTGCCAGGCCCTGGGCAGCTCATTGCCTTCTAGGTCGGATACTTTGTAATAGCCCGTCCCTAAGACTTCTGTTACCTTGTAGGGCCCTTTCCAATTTGCGGCTAGCTTTCCTTCTCCCGACTTTTGTGTTCCGATGTCATTTCGGATTAGAATCAGGTCGTGAATGGAGAAACTTCGCTTTATTACCTTTTGATTGTATCTGAGGGCCGTTCGCCGTTTTAAGGCTTCCTCGCGGATTCGGGCTCTTTCTCGGACCTCGGGGAGGAGGTCGAGTTCTTCCCTTTGTGCCTGAGGGTTGCCTCCTTCGTTGTAGAAGATGACTCTGGGCGACCCTTCATCTATTTCGA
>NC_029775.3:21732738-21733927 GCF_000817695.3 Arachis duranensis
TATTCACAGTATTCGGACCGATCTCTTCCCGCTCTTTTGTGTTTTAGAGGTCGAGGTGGTGGGATTTTTTCGGTGTGGCACACTTCTCTGTAGACGTCTACCAGGGAGACTCGGAGGGGGGTGTAGCTGTGGTACTTCCGTGGCTTGACCGAGTTGGATTCTTCTTTCTTTTTCTGTTCCCGATCTCGATCTCGGAGTGGGTAGGTTGATTCCTTCCTAGAAGAGTCTCTTAGCTGGGAGGTTTCCTCCATGTTAATATATTTTTCTGCTCGCTCCTACACCTCGTATAGGGAGGTCGGGTATCGTTTGGATAGGGATTGGCTAAATGGTCCTTCTTTTAGGCCGTTTGCCAGTCCCATGATGGCCGCTTCTGTGGGCAAGTGTTGTATGTCCAGGCAGGCTTTGTTGAATCGCTCTATGTATTCTCGGAGAGTTTCTTGGTTGCCTTGTTTGATCCCGAGTAGACTGGGGGCATGTCTTGCCTTATCCTTTTGAATAGAGAACCTTGTTAGGAATTTTTTGGTTAGGTCTTCAAAGCTGGAGATTGATCCTGGTGGCAGGTTGTCGAACCACTTCATGGCTGATTTGGTGAGAGTGGTGGGGAAGGCTTTGCATCGAATCGCGTCGGAGGCGTCAACTAGGTACATTCTGCTTTTGAAGTTGCTGAGGTGGTGACTTGGATCGGTGGTGCCATCGTAGAGGTCCATATCTGGTGGTTTGAAGTTTCGCGGTACCTTTTCCTTCATGATCTCTTGTGTGAAGGGATCATGATTGTTTTCGGGGGTGGTGCCGTGTTCCGTCCGGTCTTTCAGGTTGGCCTCTATTTTCCGCAGTTTTTCTTCTAATTCTCTGCGCTTGCGAGCCTCCCTTCTCAGATCTTGTTCAGTTTCCTTCTGCCTTTTTATGTCCTCTTCGAGTTGTTTCAGCCGGTTTTGCTGTGCCCGAACTGCTTCTAGAATTTCCGAGTTCTTTTCCTTCTCGGGATTTAGTGGATCTTTGTTTGGGAGTGATGTCTTTGGGCGATTCTGTTTGTTTCCCCCTGGAGTGCGTGGTGATAGAGGGCTGTCCGGTCGTTCGCCGGTGTCAACTTCCTCTTCCTGTTCTGATGTAGCGTGGTTATTGTTGGGAGGGTCGTCCGCCATGGCAAAGGGATGACTTCCAGGTCCCCGGCAACGGCGCCAATGTTCCG
>NC_029775.3:21738047-21738519 GCF_000817695.3 Arachis duranensis
TACCTAATCTAAGCAACAAGATGAACCGTCAGTTGTCCATACTCGAAATAATCTCCGGCAACGGCGCCAAAAACTTGGTGCACGAAATTGTGATCACTACTTTTCACAACTCAAATAATCCCTGGTAATGAACCCAAAAACTTGGTGTTCAATACCATGGCATAAACACAACTTCGCACAACTAACCAGCAAGTGTACTGGGTTGTCCAAGTAATAAACCTTACGCCAGTAAGGGTCGATCCCACGGAGATTGTTGATATGAAGCAAACTATGGTCACCTTGTAAATCTTAGTCAGGCAGACTCAAATGGTTATGGATGATGTATGAATAAAACATAAAGATAAAGATAGAGATACTTATGCAATTCATTGGTGAGAGCTTCAGATAAGCGAATGGAGATGCTTTGTCCCTTCCGTCTCTCTGCTTTCCTACTGTCTTCATCCAATCCTTCTTACTCCCTTCCATGGCAAGC
>NC_029775.3:21738725-21756273 GCF_000817695.3 Arachis duranensis
AGTTTGAAGCTCGTCACAGTCATTCGATCCTTGAATCCTACTCAGAATACCACAGACAAGGTTTAGACCTTCCGGATTCTCTTGAATACCACCATCAATTCTAGCTTATACCATGAAGATTTCGATCAAGGGATCCAAGAGATAAACATTCAAGCCTTGTTTGCTTGTAGAACCGGAGTGGTTGTCAGGCACGCGTTCATAAGTGAGAATGATAATGAGCGTCACATAATCATCACATTCATCAAGTTCTTGAGAGCGAATGAATATCTTGGAATAAGAACAAGCTGAATTGAATAGAAGAACAATAGTAATTGCATTAATACTCGAGGTACAACAGAGCTCCACACCTTAATCTATGGTGTGTAGAAACTCCACCGTTGAAAATACATAAGAACAAGGTTTAGGCATGGCCGAATGGCCAGCCTCCCAATGATCTAAGATAGCATAAGAACAAAGATAGCTACCCAGATCCCCCATATACAATAGTAAAAGGTCCTACTTATAGAGAACTAGTAGCCTAGGGTTTACAGAGATGAGTAAATGACATAAAAATCCACTTTCGGGCCCACTTGGTGTGTGCTTGGGCTGAGCATTGAAGCATTTTCGTGTAAAGACTCTTCTTGGAGTTAAACGCCAGCTCTTGTGCCAGTTTGGGCGTTTAACTCCCATTCTTGTGCCAGTTCTGGCGTTTAACGCCGGGCATTCTTGAGCTGATTTGGAACGCCGGTTTGGGCCATCAAATCTCGGGCAAAGTATGGACTATTATATATTGCTGGAAAGCCCAAGATGTCTACTTTCCAACGCCGTTGAGAGCGCGCCAATTGGGCTTCTGTAGCTCCAGAAAATTCACTTCGAGTGCAGGGAGGTCAGAATCCAACAACATCTACAGTCCATTTCAGTCCCTGAATCAGATTTTTGCTCAGGTCCCTCAATTTCAGCCAGAAAATACCTGAAATCACAGAAAAACACACAAACTCATAGTAAAGTCCAGAAAAGTGAATTTTAACTAAAAACTAATAAAAAGTATACTAAAAACTAACTAAATCTACTAAAAACATGCTAAAAACAATGCCAAAAAGCGTACAAATTATCCGCTCATCACAACACCAAAAAGTGTGGTAGACCAAAAAGTGGAGCAATCTATAATTTTAGACTTATAATCATAAAAAATATGATCGTCTAACATTGCTTCTAAATAAGTTGCCTGTACAACAGTTATTGTATATGATTTAAATTGACTAAGAGTACTAATTACCACAAACAGTTATTTAAATTGTTAAATTGTTAAGCGATTCAAGGTGATTGAGTACTGGTTTAGAACAAATAATTACCATTTTAATTACGTTTCTTTTGTGTTGTTGATGTTTTTCAACACAAAGTAATGAATCTAATAAGATTACACGATGACTTGTAAGGTCAACAATAACCAAATACCAATGTGGATCCTCATAGATAGGGATAAAGTCCTGCAACTATGACCATAAACCATTTATAAATATTAGAAAAATAAAATAGTATATTAATGGAAAACAAAGTGGTCATTCGTACCCTGATGACATAGCTAACTTTCAGTGACATATAAGCTCCAAAAAAATCATAGATAACTTCGGCCGGCTTATATTTGTCACTTAAAGCATATCGCTGCAAACACAAAAATACTTGTTAAATCAAAATATATTTTAAATTTAACAACTATTTTTTAATTGATAAATTAATTTTAAAATTTACTCGTGTAAGTACATGGCATGATTTAGTCTAGAAATAAGAACTTCTCTATAAATTAGTATACCCATACAAAATATTGGCAAAAAATATTAATTAATAATTTAGAAATATTGTAGGGATAAATTTACTGCAAAATACCCAAGCATGAACCAGCAAATTGGATCTTCATTCCGACGTCGAAATACACGTGTCATCATAAGTGCAACCAGGTTTATAACCTACAATATGTTAAATTTATATATAAAATATTTTTATAGGTAAAATACAAATCACAAAAATATAATTACAAGAACAAGTATATTATGCGTTGACTTCTATACTTACTCGTGATTCGGCACAATTCTCTGGCACGAGACATCTAAATGTACTTCTATAACCTTTTTCATCTGAGATTATTAACTCTTCAGAACTGCCAAAGTCATAAAATGGTTAGCTAGGAGAATCATAGAATTTTTAAATTATTATATATCACACATACGACTCTAGCGTATTTGAAAAAATATAGACTGCAACATCAGCTTCAAGCTCGATTAACATTATCGAAGGTGTAGGCTCGAATGCAATAAGTGCCCACCACTGTAGTTAAAAAAATAGTTTCAAGATTAAATAAAAAAAAGGAAAGAGCAAAAAAAGTAAAAGAAAAAAGAAAAAAAAAGCTTATCTTTGGTAGTACAACTCCTACTCTAACATGTGGTTGTCCATTAGATGAAATTGTTGCTTCATAAGTGATATATAAATGGAACAACTTTTTAGGTTGAATGGGTAAGATACTAGTAAGATCACTACTAGTTTTTGTACTTTCTGAGGAGTGCACAACTATTGTAGGACCTAATATCGAGCTACTATTTGTGGAAGTTATCTGTTGTGCCATGATCACATCATTCTATTGGTGTAGAACATGAATTACTGATTCTATGTTTTTGATCATTTTTGTTAGATCGTTAAACATATTTTTTACCTACATGTCTTCCATTGGAATAATCTCTTACTACTCACTTAGATAGTATTTTGTCTTGTATTGTACCATATAATTCGTTAGGATGAATAATCTTCTACTACATGTCTTGTCTTGTCTTGTATTGCCATCTGCCTGATCTGGTAATGCTCAATATATCTATCTAACACTAATTCCACCCTCTTTCAGGTTAATCATGTGGCCAATATCAGTTTTGGACATGAATCTAATCCCACAAAGCAATCCAGTCAACTGAGGATCCAGAAGCAGATGATTGTGTTCATAAAAAAAATAAGAAATAAACCAACAACTACCAGGCGCATCTAAATGAATCTCCATCATTGTACTAC
Organism: Arachis duranensis; assembly: GCF_000817695.3. Lineage (NCBI taxonomy): Eukaryota > Viridiplantae > Streptophyta > Magnoliopsida > Fabales > Fabaceae > Arachis > Arachis duranensis. The sequence continues at coordinate 21,741,756 of NC_029775.3, forward strand.
AGCCACACCTTGTCTCTGGCATGAGTTTCTTCTTACATTTTTCAACGCATTAATTATTTTGTGGTCTAAATCATTCTCGATGACATACAAAGTTTTTCAACTTAAGTACGCCCGCATGACTCTTCCTAGTCCTGTTCTTCCGAGCACTAAATCTTCTTGTCCTTGCATATCTATTGTAGAACTCAAATGCAATATTGACATAAAAAAAAGTGAAAGTGACATACGATCTTCTTCCCTGATGTTCCAAAATTTAATCATCCCAATGTCTTCGAGTGAATCAATGTTATACCCTTCATCGAAGCTGTGATAATCAAACATTGGTTCCACATTTGTGTTGTCCTCATCTATATACTCTCCGCCAAATCCCTTCTATTTTTCTTTGTCCTGTCCATACTGGTCATATGATATATGCTCACTGTTAACCTCTTTATGAAAAAATTCTTGACTCATTACTTTTTGAATACCAATACACAATTCAAAATGTAACCTAAGTGTGTATATAAACTGTCAAAAATTTTAAGAACAAATATTTTTAAAATAGAAACTAAATTCCTTATATATCATGCACACATTTATGCTTGAATCACCCATAAAAATTAAAGTAAAAATTAACTACTCCAACGCTTTTTTTTCTTTCATGAATAGCTCAAGTTTCTTAATAATTTTTCAACAAAAGAAGAATTTTTAAATCATATTCTGGTTAATTCTTAGAATCTAATCTATGCAGAAAAGTTTGAGTGGAGTATAAATAACTTATACATAAAATAGTGAGAAGTGTGTTAAGTACTAATTCGGCTATATCTATGTGTGGGAAACAAGGTCGAACATATTAAAAAGACACTTACTACTATGACTAATCATATCATAGCCAAAGGTAAAAGAGAAAAAACTCTTGGCATAGCAAAATTACAAAAGAGTAAACATATTTCCTTTTATCCTATAAACAATAATAGGTTTTGAAAATTGATAGGAGATAAAAATTAACAAGTGACGGTGAATATTTTAGGACAAAAATAATTATGAATTGTGGTTATATGTTTTGTCCTAGTGGTACCAACTACCAGGATATCTGCATTTGACTGCATCATAGTCCCTGTGTTAATCCAAATTATACATGTTTTTACAATTTGCTTAAGATAAAAAAGTTAAGTTTTGTTTTTATAAGTTTAATGTATTTGGAGTAATTAAAAAGAGTGTTGGTGTAAAAATAAAGACAAATTAAAATATAATAATATACTTCAAAGTTCAGAAGAGCTTAAAGCAAAACAGAAAGGAATAAAAAAACGTATATTCTACATCATCGACAGAATTTTGTACTTCTTGTATATATATGATAAAAAGGAATTTTTTTTTATAAAAGAACTTACTAAAAAAAATTTTACAACTTTACAAAAAATTATATACAATCTCTTTTTTCAAAAGAATCATAAAAATTCTCAATCAGCGCCATACTAGGCTAACTAAAATATGATTTTGAGTATCTATATTATTCCCATCTCATGATAAGTACTTCAAGACATCTTTCTTTGAATTGTTATCAGCAGAAAAAATTGCTCACTAGGTTGTTAAAGGTACAATAAAGATAGAGTCTTAATTAATATTATTATACTATGTCATTCTTATACAAAGAATAACTTAGAACTCAATCAATATCTGAAAAGATAAAAGTTATTGAATGAAATAAAAATTTGACCTTGAATGGTATCATGATTCATGAAGCTCTAAAAAGCAAGAGAGGAAAAATTAGGAGAATCGAGACAACTCCAGTACAATGATATTAGAATATTTTTATGTGATTGGTGGAAATTGTTTCTCACTGATGTTGCATATGCTACAATCCATACCAAAATTCTTAAATGCTAAAATGCTTAGCTACATGGTACTAAGGAATTTAGGATCCTAGGACTTGGAATCATATTTTCATTCTTCAATATCTAATGTTCTTTTCTAAGAAAAAAAAGGTCTGATTAGGTAAATTTAATTTTTTAACCACCAATTTCTCATTAATAACTAGTAATTATAATAAATTTAAAACATTAAAAATTATAACCTAATAATAGTATAAGAATGTCTTCTCTTATATCAAGATAAGTTTTTAGAAAATTATGACCTTTTTGTTTAGAAGTGAGAATAGCTGCTTAATCAACTCCAGTAGATATTTAAATTAGACAACAAGACAAACTTTTATTATGTAAAATATATGTAAATGCTTGAAACCATAAAGTAAAAGCTACATGGCTTTATTGGTTTATATACACCACTATACACACAATTCTAAGTCACTACTTGTATATACTACATTGTAGACAGGAGAGATTTCAAAGCATAGAAAAGAAAATAAAATACAAAAAAAATAAAATAAAATGGAACCTTAAAGGAGTAGGTCACAGAAGCAGAAGTAGAGAAAGAAGGACAGAGATCAAAGTTGCTGGGGAAGAAGAGAAACAGAGAGGCAACAAAAAATAATGAAGTGGTGGACCCGAGTGTAGCAACAGCGGCGACAGCGTGTTGCGACATCGAGGATAAGAGAACAAGCACAGTGCAGGAGAGAATGAGCAACCGTGCAGATAGAGAGGATCAGAGAATGACCACGGCGTAGGGAGAGTAGTGGCGGTGCTGAGTATAGGCAGCGACGGCGACGGTGGTAGCTACAGAGATGTGACAAGAACACGAACATTGGCGAAAAAGCTTTAGCGGAGACATCTCTTTCATTTCTGAAATTATGATTAAAAGAAAAGGAAAAAAGTGTAAAATGCAAAATTAGAGAGGCAAAATTTTAATTATTAATTTTTTCAAAAATTAAAAAACAGGGTTCAATTTGTAAATATTTTTAGATGGGTTAATGGTACTCCCACATAAAATAGGGAGTGAGGAATCTATAGCCTTAAATTAAACTCTAGATGATTAATTTGTCACATTATTTTCATTCTCATGAGACTATAAAACCTAAAAAAATTGTGTGATCTTAAATTATATTAAATAATGTGTATTTCAAAAACTTATTTATACTCAAATTTTAACTGTATTGGATTGGTTAAATATATAATTCTTTTATGTATTTGTGCAAATTTGATTTATTATACAATAATAATACTTGAGAGAATAATTTACTTTCTAATTTTGGAAGGACACTGAAATAATTAAAGGATTTATCCATTTTAATCCTAAAAAAATTTCAGACTAAACACTTTAGTTTTTAACTAAAATTAATTAGTATGATAGTTCCTAACATTTAATTCCGTAAGTTGTATTGATCTTTGTCCATTTTACTCTGGTAATTCCTAACGGAGCTATCTCATGTGTCACATTAAGTTGTCACGTTAGACGTTAAGTACTACGAGTACAAAGAAGATAAATTGATCCTAAGTTTACAATTAATTTGGTCCCCCAAGATATTAATTGTTGGACAAATTAGTCCGAAATTATTCATTATAAGACAAATCACTTCTCAAAAAAATTTATTATCAAGAAAATTAGGCTATCACAACAAAGAAAAAGGTATCAAACTAAAATGTTTACTTTTTACTAATCAGAGATAAAATTCTACTTTTCAATAACACAATCACTTCTAGCTTTTTTTGGTCTTACTATCTACCATAGCATAGAAAATCACATAGAAGTGATTAAAATGAAATACAAGACTAAGAGGGAGAGTAAGACTAATGCTAAACAGGTTGGACAACATAATGCTAATGAAGCTCTACTAAAAATGAATGAAGGAGCGTAGAAAGCAACCATTGAAAGTAGAGTACAAGAAGTGATAATTGAGACTAGAACACAAAGGAGTTCACAACAGTTTCGCTACAAGTAATATGAAGGATTTAGGGTTAGAATTGGAAGACCTCATGTAAGTCTATTATTGATAAAAAAAATCTAGGTAACACCTCAACCTCAAACTCCTATAATAACCAACAATGCAGAAAATCCACAAAAAATGAATGTCCATGATTCATTATTATGCTTGGAATAGGGCAAGAGATGACTTTCAAATCAAAACTCAAAATCTAAATCACACTTGTGCAAGGGAGTTTAGATTTAGTCTAAGTGATCAAAGTTAAATGACAACTAAGTTGGAGAAAATACTCCTTTCTTAGCCTCACTTGACACATGGAGAGGCATTTGATTATACGAATGTCAAATTCAATGTAATCTGCAATGATAAAATAATTTACAGAGCTCTTAAGCTAGTAAGAGAGAGATATATTGACCATGAAAAGGTCCAATATGACAATGATAACTTAATTTTTTTTATAATAAATATTTTGGGAGACTGATATACCTTATAATGAATAATTTTGGAGACTAATTTGTCTGACAATAAATATTTTAGGGAACCAAATTGACTGTAATTTGTTCAGAGATCAATTTGTCTCTTTTGTACGTGTGGCACTTAACATCTAACGTTGCAACTTAATGTGGCACGTGGGATAGCTCCACTAGGAGTTGAAGGAGCGAAATGGGCCAAGGACCAATATGACTTACTAAGTTAAATATTAGGGACTAACGAGTTAATTAATTCTAGCTAAGGACTAAAATGTCTGATCTAAATTTTTTTGGGAACCAAAATGGATAAATACTCGAAACAATTGTGAATATGTAAATAAAACACACTTGGATTTAAATATTCAAAATAACAATACATCTACTGTATTTCATTTTTCTTTTAAAATTTTGTCTTTTTTTATTGATGTAGGTTGTTTTAGTTTGCGTAGGAAAATTAGAATTTGTTTAGATACTATTAAATTGTTTAAAAAACCTTTTATAATGAAATTTTTTTAAGTGTTTGATAAATTTTTAATAGTAAAAGTAGAGTTTTTTTAAATAAAAAAATTATTTATTAAAATATATAATTTGTAGCATTTTTATGAAAATCCATCCTATCTCTTATCTCGTTTATAGTGTAAATGAAATAAGAGTGCACATATCTCATTTACACTGTAAACAAAATACGTGCATTCTTTTTTTATTTACATTATAAACGAAATACATTGTGACAAATTTTCAATAGCTATAAAAGGATGTGCAACTCTTTGTATTCTCCACAAACATTTTACTTCTTCCTCTCTTCCATTTTTCTTCCAAATAATAAGGCAAAATGTCTAGTAGTAGTGGATATATGGTTGTAAGCGTGTATCCCAATTGTCATATGAGAAACAGTGACACTGGGGTGATATTTGAGTGTGATAATCCCATTCTGTTCCGCACTCGACGAATAAGTTCTTTGTCTGAGCTAAAAAGTCTGATATTGAGTAGCGTTGGTGGTAGCGAAAGAAAAGATATTGGAAGGGTGGGGTATAGGTTGCTAGCACCGACATGAAATAGAGTTTTTTTGGTTTCGTTTGTTTTGGCTCCATGGCGACGAGCATGTGTACCTCATGTTTGACATCCATGGGAGAATCATGGCAAAACAAGTGATGGAGCTTTTTGCAGAGGTCAATGATGTTGGTGGCGGTGGATTTGACCACTCAAATTTTGTACAGGATGACCCACCTCTCGCACCACCACCGCTACACATTGCTAGTCTAGTGGAAGACATGGACATGGATGGTGAGGATTCTGATGAGAAGTATATTGCGGATAGCAACGATAATGGTTCTTTTGAAGATGATGATGAGGAGGAGTTTGTACCAGAGACGCCGATCGAGGCATCAATTCAGTATCTTCTATCTGCCCCACATCCATATCTGGCCTTATCAGCTGTACCAAGTCACTATTATACATTGGATCTGGACACGATACATAAGAAAACTCCATTTTCCAACACCGGTGAAGACGATTACAACTTAGACAGTGGTGTGGAGTTTCAGGTTGGCCACAGATTCAAAAATAGAGATGCAATAATGTAGAGAGTGAAGAATTATAGCATTCATAGAAGTACTGAGTTCCAAGTTGTGGGGTTGGATTGATTAAAGTACCATGTGCATTGCCGAAATATGTAGCAGGATGCCCTTGGAGTCTCCGTGGGTGAGGTTATGTTTAACTGTGGTATATTTTCTCTTTTATCATTGTTATATTTGGTATAATTGCCAACCATGTATGTGTTATTTCATTAGGGAGGTGCATAGGGTTGGAGGAGCGCATTTGTGTTTATCACCCACCATATCTTAGAACCATCGACAGTTGGACAGTAGCCTCATCTGCAGTGTCATCCTGCCATTGATATAGTCTATTGAAGGTTGTGGTAGGCTTAGAGAAGGGGGGTTGAATTTATGCCTTCCTTTTATATTACTGAAATGACCCTTTCAAACAAACTTTCAATTCTGATTCTGTTTGTACTCAGCAGTGGAAATTTATGAGACAATTTATTTTTGTCTCATGAATATCAGAAAACAGAACACAACAGAAAAGAGAAAAGCTAACACCAGCATGTATCCTGGTTCAGTTGCCTTGTGCTATGCAACTTACGTCCAGTCTCCTCCACAACAATGGAGAAATTTTCACTATAGTTAAAAGTATTACATACACCAATTTCATAGGATTGACCCAATCCTTTCACACTCAAGTTCTAACCTAACTTGACATTGGCTATGCTAATACCTAACTCTTCACTCTTAGTGCTAACCCAACTAAGAAAGGGATACCTAACAGGTACATGATACAAGACAATTAATCAACCTAAAGAAATATGAAATAACTCTAGGCTTTTCTCTCAAGTGTATCACTCGGTCTTTTTTCACTCATGGGTTTTACTTGAGCTCTCTCACTATGCCTTTTCACTCAAGAAATTACAGAAAGATAAACATTGAAAAGTAAATTACAATCTGTAAAACATGAAGGAGATTGACTTCATCAACAGCCTATTTGCTATGTGATAAACCAGATTTGCAAGCCTCTAATTTAGCTCTTCAGTATTGGCCGAATGCTTCTTTAAAAGAAAGTATTATCCAAGTAGAGGAACTTCTTCAGGGAACTCTTTACAGAACATGACTCACCAAAACTCTGGTTTTCTCTCCTTGCCTTCTAAATGAACAACAAGCTTCTTTTATCTCCTTGCATGTTACTTGGTTGCTCTTCCTAGGTCAACTTCTTAAGCCTTGAGCTTCACCAACCCAACCAATCACTTTTTTCCAGTAATCCTCAAAATAGGAACTTTGCTTCTGACTTCTCTATCTTGACCGAAAGCCACAATATCAGTAGAAAGGGATTTCTTCAATGGTAAACCCAGATCTTGACCATTGAAACACAACTTGGTCCCCAAGACATATTTTCAACCGTTGGTGCACAGCAGTAAAGAACAGAAATCCTCTTTTTCATATCACCCAAAATGGAGTGGCAGAGTGTTGAAGAAGAAGAGAAGAAAGTGTGATGCATTTATAAGAAAATGGGTTACCTTTAAGTTTTACCTAAGCTGGATTTGGTTTGAACTTGTTGATTTGACCTCAGCCTTTCTTGTCTAACCTTCTCTTTCTTTCCTCTTCTTTGAATAGCTTAGGAACTAAGCACTTTCTCTTGCTTCCGTGATGTGACTGAGACAGAGAAAAAGAACATTGCTTTGGAAGCAAGATAGAGGGAATTGATGAAATCAAATCGGGCTTGGATCGGGTTCTATTTAAGTTCAGCCCGTTGGTTCCTTGCCTTTGCTTCTTGAAGAATTTTGCTTGAGATGGATGACTTGGGCTTGGTTTATTTTTACTTACTATTCAGTCCACCAGCAGATTTCTTTTGTTTGACATGGGGTTGCTACTTCACTTATTTTTGGCCTGCATCACTTAATCAAAATAATCAAAACTAATTGGGTAATTAGCCCAATAATCAAATGTTTGTCATCATTAATTATATTAGTTAATTTCTTAGCTCAACAATCTCCCCCTTGATGACAAACATGATTGAACATTAACCAAAGGAATTGAATTTTAGTGAAGTTGAGAAACTTCCCTTTGAATGATGTTACTTGCTTTTGTGTTGCTCCCCTTTTCTTTTTCAAGTGTAGCTCCCCCTAGATTTATGCTATCCTCTTTGTTCCTGTTTTACATTTGTACTTATAGAGAACTCAGTAAAGTGCTACACACATTTATCTTGACTAAGGGAGTTTAAACAAGCAACCACAAACTCAGCCCAACATATTATATCAGCAGCAAAAGTTAAGCATCAGGTTTAATCGAGGGCAATCTATCAACATATGAAAGCAATTTTGAATGTCAATATATTCCTTGCAGCAGCATAGTTGCAAAACAAATTTTTTATGCTAAAAAACTATCATCAGCAACAAGAAAGATTCACATTTAAGAATATTGAAAATTCAGTAGTAGCAAAAGTAGCAATTAGCAGCTATTCAACACCTATTACTCCCCTTTTTGTCATCAAGGGCGGATAATAAGCAAGATGAACAAAAACAGTACCTTAAACCCTGCAGAAAATAGTTAGAGCACAGTTCTAAGTATGTAATAAAGTAACAAAAGTGCAGCAGATGTCAGAGTTATTACAGTCATCCAAAAAAAATTCAACAGTAGCAAAAGAAACAGAATTCATGAGACAAAAAGAGAGCAGTAACAACATTTTCATGAGACAAATCTAGGCATCAGAACCATTCTCCTTCGAATCAGCTTCCTCTTCAACATCAGTGGCAGGATCTTCATCCTTTTGAAGGAAATTTTCATGCTTGCTAGCTAGCTTCCGTTGCTCTTTACTCATTGCAATCATGTGATTGGATTGGGAGACAAACTCTTGGACAACATCTTTGACAACATTCATCAGAGTAGATTTTTGGCCAGTAGAGATGGAAGTACCCTCAGTGGAAGGAGGAGGAGATTCTTCTGGAATGAACTCTTCATCATCATCATCTAGAATCACTCTCTCAGATCGAGTAGGTTCCTTTTGCTGTTTCACTGCACCACCTCTCTTTAGATAGGAATGTCTATTTTGATAATCCTCATTGTTCAAGTCAACACCAAAATACTTAAATATGCAAGTTAGAAACATGCCATATGGAAGTGCTTTGTCTTTTTCACTCCTAACAGAGTCAAACATGTATCTAACCATCAAATATGCAAATGGAATTTCTGTTTTGGTGAGAATGGCATATAACTCTTTGATATGAACCACTTTGAGGAAGTATGATGTGGTTGACCATTCGGTGCAACTGGGCACGTTCATATCCTAGGGCTTTGTGAGTGGGTGTAATGCCATCAATTAAAGAAATATGTTCACAAATGTAAGCCAATGCATCATTGTAAGAAATACCAACACCTTCATCCCACTTAACTGAAGTGTAAGCACAAGGCCCAACATCAGTATACTTCAATGCATCACTGATTGTTTCATTGTTCAAGACAATGTCTTGGCCTTTAACATAAGAATGAACAGTCCCTTCATGATATGTCAGATTTGCATAAAACTCTTGAACCAACAGAGGATAAACAGGCTTTTTGATTTTAAAGAGATGATTCGAATCCAAAAATTCTAGATTTTCAACAAAAGGAAAACCTTTTCTTTTCAAAGTTGGTAAGTCAGCAAGAAAAGATGGACACAGGGTACGGTACTTAACAACTCCTTCAAAGAAATCATTATTCATGGCAGACGTAAATCTATATGGATTATAATTTGAGTGTGATGTCATGAAGTGAGATTTATGAGCAAAAGGGTCAATATCTGGTTCTCTAACAAATTTGAGAGGAGGATGAGGTTTACCTCTTTGAGAACGCACAGGAACCGACCTAGATTTAGGCTGAGTTGGCTCAGAAACTGGTTCCTCAGTTGCTGGACGTTTGCCTTTGGAAGAGCTTGGTTTTGAAGAACCAGGTTTAGAGGGAGGAGCCTTTGGTGGAGGCGTTGGCTTGGCTGAAGATGGGACCCTTGAGGGATTCTTTGTTCTTGCCATTTGATCTCAACGAGTAGGTGAGGTTGAAGGAGAAAGAGATGGAGTGAAGGTTCGGTCTTGGGAGCGAGTTGAAGGTTTTGTAGGAAGCTTGTAAACTTTCTCACGAGGAGGTTTTTTGGCAAGAAATTTCATCCTTATTTGGTTAGTTTCAGGCTTTTGAGGGAAGAAAAGCAGTAAAGAGAATGGAAGAAACTGAGGAGTTGAGGAGAAGTTAATGGAGGGAAGAGAGGGAGTGTTGGTAACCGTACCCAAAAGAAGTTTTTCACAAACCATGCAACTGCATCACCTTTTGATATGACTTGAAAAGACATGACCTCATAAAAAGAAAGATTTTATTTGATTTTCAAGTAAAATAGGAAATTAATTTTAAATTTTGAAAACCCCTTTTGGACAAAAAAAAATAAATCAAAATGAGAACTTTTTTAGACAAAAAGAAAACTTAAACACACAAGCCAACAAAAAACAAACTACAAAAAGCATTCATATTGGGCCCAGAGGTGGTTGGATTTAAGGAAACACATTGGGCCACTCCAGATCCGATTTTTGAGGTTGGCCTAGATCAATTTTCACTTGCAATGAGCCCAGAACACGCTGATTTGAAGGGAACTTTCTTCATATGCCCAGAATTGTCTCATACCTGTTTATGAGACAAACTCCAACAAACACATCAGCAACTTTCAAACAAAGAATCATAACTTAAAATTCCTAGACTAGTCCTAAGCAAGCAGAATCTGTCCTCAGGCAGTAGTTTAGTGAAAATGTCTGCCAATTGCTCTTCTGATTTATCAAATTGAATGCTAATATCCCCTTTTTGAATATGTTCTCTTATTGAATGAAATTTCACTTCAATATGTTTAGTCCTAGAGTGCAAGACTGGATTTTTAGAAATATTAATGGCACCCATATTACCATACAATAAGGGAATATTTTCAGCATTTAACTTGTAATCAGCAAGCTGTGTTTTCAACCATAAAAGCTGAGAACAGCAAGAAGAAGCAGCTATATACTCAGCCTCTGCAGTGGATAAAGCCACTGTTGGTTGCTTCTTACTTGACCAAATATTTAAGGACTTTCCAAAGAAGCAACATAGGCCTGAAGTGCTCCTTCTATCAATTCTATCACCAGCAAAATCTGCATCACAATAACCAATTGCAGAAAAATCATCAATCTTAGGATACCAAAGACCAAAATTGGATGTTCCATGAACATATCTAATGATCCTCTTAACTGCAGAAAGATGTGACTCTTTTGGTTTGGATTGGAACCTTGAACACAATCCAACACTTTGCACAATATCGGGTCTAGAGGAAGTTAAGTACATATGAGAACCAATAATTCCTCTATACCTAGTCTCATCTACATCTTTCTCAGTTTCTCCCTTATCTAATTTTGAACTAAGGTGCATGGGAGTTCCTATGGGTTTGGCATTTTTCATACCAAATTTCTTAACTAGTTCCTTGGCATACTTCTCTTGATGAATGAAAATACTATTTTCAGTTTGTTTAATTTGCAGCCCAAGGAAAAAATTAAGTTCACCCATCATACTAATGTCAAATTCACTTGTCATGAGTTTTCCAAATTCAGTACAAAGGGATTCATTGGCTGATCCAAAAATAATGTCATCAACATATATTTGGATTAGAATGAAAGAATCATTAGAGTTCTTGATAAATAGAGTAGTGTCTGTGGCGCCTCTTTGAAAATTATTTTTCAAAAGAAAAGAGTTAAGCTTCTCATACCAAGCTCTAGGAGCTTGCCTTAAACCATAGGGAGCTTTTGATAATTTGAAAACATAGTTAGAATGCTCTTTATTTTCAAAACTGGGTGGCTGCTCCACATACACTTCTCTATCTATCACACCATTCAAAAATGCACATTTCACATCCATTTGATATAATTTAAAACCACAAAATGTAGCATAAGCTAAGAAAAGTCTTATGGCTTCCATTCGGGCAACAGGGGTAAAGGATTCATCAAAGTCTATTCCTTTTTCTTGATCATATCCTTGTGCCACTAGCCTTGCCTTGTTTCTTGCAATGCTGCCATCTTCTCCTAACTTGTTCTGAAATATCCACTTGGTACCAGTCACTTTCTTTCCACTTGGCCTTGGAACCAAAGTCCACACTTGGTTCTTCTCAAACTCAAGAAGCTCATCCTCCATTGCTTTAACCCAAGAGGGATCACTAAGGGCTTCTTTGACATTCTGAGGCTCCATTTGAGAGAGAAGGACAATGTTTGTCTCTTCATTGGCCTTTCTAGCTGAGGACCGAGTTCTAACCCCATGAGAGACGTCCCCAATAACAAATTACTCAGGGTAATTCTTCAAGAATCTCCATTCACGAGGTCTGATAGACTTGGAGGCAGATTCAGGTACCAATGGATTCTGGGTGCTGCTGGCTTCAGGATTTTCTTCAGATTCATGAGACAAAATGGAATTGTCTCTTGAATTTTTAGCAGTTGCAGTTTCTGGTTTAGCTTGTCCAGAAATTTCATTTTCATGATTTTAAGTAATTTCATTGTCCTTTTGAACTTGATTCCCTGCATCACAATCTTCCAACATACTTTGCACCAAGTTAGTATCACAAAATGTAACATGTATGGACTCTTCAATAATCCTAGCATCTTGATGATAAACTCTATATGCTTTACTAGTTGTGGAATATTCTACAAACATACACTTATATGCCTTTGGATCAAATTTACCTAAATTATCCTTGTTATTTAAAACGAAACATTTGCATCTAAAGATGTGCAAGTAGTTTAAGTTTGGTGGGTAACCTTTCCAAAGTTCATAAGAGGTTTTCTTCAAAAATTTCCTTATGATTTCTCTATTCAAAATGTGGCAAGCCGTGTTAACCGCTTCAGCCCAAAGGAATTTTGGAACATTACTCTCACCAAGCATAGCTCTTGTCATCTCTTGTATGCTTCTATTTCTTCTTTCGACAACACCATTTTGTTGTGGTGTCCTTGGACAAGAGAAGTTGTGAAATATTCCAAATTCCTCACAAAAGAATTCAAATAAATTGTTTTCAAATTCAGTTCTATCATAACTTCTTATTGAAGAGATCTTCAAATGCTTTTCATTTTGAATTTTCTTGCAAAAAGGTTCAAAGGCCAAAAAGGCTTCATTTTTGTGTGCAAGAAATAAAACCCAACCAAACCTAGTGTAGTCATCCACAATCACTAAACCATAATGTTTACCACCTAGGCTTTGAGTTCTTGTTGGACCAAACAAATCAATATATAGTAAATCAAGTGGCCTTTTAGTAGAGATGTCTTCCTTTGGTTTAAATGAACCTTTTGTTTGTTTTCCCATTTGGCAAGCATCACAAGTGATGTCTTTGTCAAACCTTATCAAAGGAAGACCTCTTACTAACCCTTTCTTTACAAGTTTGTTTATTTGAAATATACTTGCATGGCCCAATCTCTTGTGCCATAGCTACTTTTTAGAATCTTTAGAATGAAAACAATCTATATTTTGATCCTTTAGTTCATCAAGGGGAAGTCCATACACATTATTAAAACGCTTGGCAACAAAAAGTACTTCATTGGTTTTTTCATATACAACACAGCATTCAAGTCTTTTGAAAGTCACTAAATATCCTAAATCACACAGCTGACTTATACTCAAAAGATTGTGCTTCAAACCTGTTCCGAGGGTTACCTGAAACGAGTAGCTCGGACGTCTTGGTGAGGCCCGAGGTGGGGGTCAGGGACCCGAGCTTGATATGTGGAGTGGTTGGTGGTTGTACCTGCAATGACACTCCGATGCTTAAGTTAGCATGGGTCCAAGCAGATATTGAGTAGAATTAGAGTATGAGTTATACCTGGGTGCTCCAGTGTATTTATAGTAGTTGGTCGTGATCCTCCCTGGATAAGATATTCTTATCTTATCTTATCTTTTGGGAGCTTTATCCCTATCTTTGTGGAACCACCTTTCTTTAGGCCTTTTCGGCCTTTAGGTTTTGGGCTTCGTTCCTTCTGATGGGCCTTCTTAGCTTATTTGTCCGAGGTCCGACCTCAGGCGTGGGCCTTGGGACGAGGTCGGACCTTTCTATGAACTTCCGAGTTGGGGGAGCTCGGTCAGGGTATGAACAGTGCCCCTGCCCGAGTTCGTCCTTTGAGAGGTCGAGCTCGGGCATAGTTCAAAATTTTCAAAAAATGGCCGTTTTCAGCATTTATTGCTTTTTACCGTTTCTCCTCGATCTCCGTTCGGGCTCTGTGAAGGCATTATTTATTTGCCCCTTTTCGTTTATTCTGTTCCCTTTCCATTTTCTGAGTTTTCGCCACCTCTCTTTCGAGCGCCGCTCCTTCTTTGTTCTTTTTCTCCGATTCTTTCTGTTTTTCCGGGGTTTCCTCTGCGCCGCCGTTTTCGTTCTCCTTGCATCGGAGCTCGTCGTCTTCTTCCTTTCTTCCAGGTTTGTTCTTGTCTTCATTTTCTTTGCGCACATATGCTTCTGTTTCTTTTTTCTTCTATGCCTGGGTTTGCCCCGAAAAGAGTCGCCGCCATTGCTTTGGTTGTTTGTATGGGGGGGCTCTTTTCTCTTGGTATTTTGTTTTCGGGTTTCTGTATTCTCTTCTAAAAGAACTTGGTTTTCTCGCTTTTGCTGAATGGGTTTTTTGCTGTCTGCCTTTATGTGATTTTTGCCTTGCTGTTGTATTCTTCTTTGTAGGCAAGATTTTTATGTCTCGAAAGGTTCT
>NC_029775.3:21762794-21763459 GCF_000817695.3 Arachis duranensis
TCTTTGAGGTGTCTTTTTCGCGAGGATCTGGATGTTCCTCCGCTTGCAAAACCTCCATTTATCATGTGCACGTGTCTTTCAGGGGTTCGTGGGGTTTGTTCGGCCCGATCCTCGTTATCTCCCCGCCTTTTTTTTCTGGTTTCTTCTCCTTTTTCTGCTATGTATCTGTCGAGTTTTCCTTCTCTGGCCAGCTTTTCTATAACATTCTTTAGGTCGTGGCAGTCGTTGGTAGAGTGACCATAGAGTTTGTGATATTCACAGTATTCGGACCGATCTCTTCCCGCTCTTTTGTGTTTTAGAGGTCGGGGTGGTGGGATCTTTTCGGTGTGGCATACTTCTCTGTAGACGTCTACCAGGGAGACTCGGAGGGGGGTGTAGCTGTGGTACTTCCGCGGCTTGTCCGAGTTGGATTCTTCTTTCTTTTTCTATTCCCGATCTCGATCTCGGAGTGGGTAGGTTGGTTCCTTCCTAGAAGAGTCTCTTAGCTGGGAGGCTTCCTCCATGTTGATATATTTTTCTGCTCGCTCCTGCACCTCGTATAGGGAGGTCGGGTATCGTTTGGATAGGGATTGGCTAAATGGTCCTTCTTTTAGGCCGTTTGCTAGCCCCATGATGGCCGCTTCTGTGGGCAAGTGTTGTATGTCCAGGCAGGCTTTGTTGAATCG
>NC_029775.3:21764362-21772829 GCF_000817695.3 Arachis duranensis
GATTCTGTTTGTTTCCTCCTGGAGTGCGTGGTGATAGAGGGCTGTCCGGTCGTTCTCCGGTGTCAACTTCCTCCTCTTGTTCTGATGTAGCGTGGTTATTGTTGGGAGGATCATCCGCCATGGTAGAGGGATGACTTCCAGGTCCCCGGCAACGGCGCCAATGTTCCGGGGGTTACCTGAAACGAGTAGCTCGGACGTCTTGGTGAGGCCCGAGGTGGGGGTCAGGGACCCGAGCTTGATATGTGGAGTGGTTGGTGGTTGTACCTGCAATGACACTCCGATGCTTAAGTTAGCATGGGTCCAAGCAGATATTGAGTAGAATTAGAGTATGAGTTATACCTGGGTGCTCCAGTGTATTTATAGTAGTTGGTCGTGATCCTCCCTGGATAAGATATTCTTATCTTATCTTATCTTTTGGGAGCTTTATCCCTATCTTTGTGGAACCGCCTTTCTTTAGGCCTTTTCGGCCTTTAGGTTTTGGGCTTCGTTCCTTCTGATGGGCCTTCTTAGCTTATTTGTCCGAGGTCCGACCTCAGGCGTGGGCCTTGGGACGAGGTCGGACCTTTCTATGAACTTCCGAGTTGGGGGAGCTCGGTCAGGGTATGAACAAAACCACATACCAAAAATACGTCATCAATGAAAGTAGATTGTTCATTACCTACCTTTTCAACAGCAATAATTTTACCTTTACCATCATCTCCAAAGGTCACAAAACCTCCATCATACTTGCTTAGTTTGATGAATTAAGTTGACCTTCTAGTCATGTGCCTTGAGCATCTACTATCCATATACCACATGTCCTTTTTGTTCTTGGATGCTAGGCAAATCTGCATGAATAATTTCAAGTAGCCTTAGGTATCCAAATTAATTTGGATCATTTGAGGTTAATCCATCTTGGTTGCCCAAGTGCATTGAAATCACACACAACATTGTAAATTTTATTTCCAACAATTCTTTTTTCAATGAAGCACTGTGAATATGAATGACTAAATTTTTTGCAATTGAAACAATGATTTTCTACTGCATGTTGCTGAAATTGAGATGAGCTACCATGCTGGAAATGATTAAATGATTGAAATTTTCTGGTTTTTAGGAGATGTGCTTTTCTTTTGATAAACTTATTTTTGTTGAAATTGTTCCTCTTTACAACGTGTTCCAACCAGAATTTTTTGAAACATTTGGACTCTTCGAATATGAGGATTTGTCGTAGAAAGGTGGATTTTTGAAAGCAACCTCCTTATTCGAAGTATATCCCAGACCTAGCCTATTTGAAGTGGTTTCAGTTTTTGAGCGAGGCTCAATTTCATTTGTGTCAGCTTCATCAAATTTCTCCTCAAGTATGGGAACATACCCAATACCAGAATTGTTAGATATGGTTTTAGTATTTGATGAAGAAGCCACAAATTTTATAGAGGAATCATTAAAAACTGCACTTTCCTTGGTCACATAACCTAAACCAGATTTTTCAAATAATGGTCTTTGACTTGCAAGTAATTTGTCTAAGTTACTAGAACCTTGAGAAAATTTTGCTAAGTCATCATTGAGCCTTTTAATCATGTCATTTAATCTTTCATTTTTCGCAATTAACTCTTGAGAAGGATCCATAATGTGCTTTCCTTTTAATTTATCAAGTTTAGATTTTAGAAATCTGTTTTCTTCAATAATGTTCAAAGCACATTCAGTTTTCTTCACCTTTTCTTTTAAAAAATCATTTTCAGCTTTCAAGACATCTTTTTCAGATCTGCACTTATTGTATTTATCTAACAATTTTGATGTGTTCAGAGTGAGATTATCAATAATAGCATGTAAATCATCAATGGTCAAATCATAATAATTTACCTCATCAAGATTGTTGTTTTCAGCCATGAAGCAGTCTTTATCTTCACCTTCAGATTCTTCTTCATTTGAATCGTTCTCAAGATCCTCCCAAGCTGCCATGAGCACTCTTTTCCTTTTTTTTTCCTTTGTCCTCCTTCTTGAGCTTTGGACAGTTTAGCTTGAAGTGTCCAACCTCCTTGCAATGATGACACGTCACTTTGCTAAAGTCCATCTTGTGTTCCTTTGAGTTTGAACCCTTGTACTTGCCCTTGTTCTTCATCATTCTTCTAAATCTCCTAACAAAAAACATGAGCTCATCATCTGAAATACCATCACTAGACTCACTCTCTTTGGGTTCTACTTTTGACTTGAGGGCTATTCCCTTTTTCTTTGAGTCCGGGTTTGTGTGTGTGGTTTCATAGGCAATGAGTTTTCCTCTCAACTCATCATAGGTTATGGGATTAGGTTGTTGCTCTCGATTAGGACAGTGGTAGTGGTTTCCCATTTTTTTGTGAGGCTTCTAAGAAGTTTTCTCACCAAGGTCTGTTCTGAGTAGTTTGTACCCATAGCGTCAAGGTTGTTGATTATGATTTAGAATCTCTCAAATGCTTCATCAATGCTTTCTCCATCCTTCATGTTAAACATCTCGTACTTTTTTTTGCAGCATATCAATCCTCATTTCTTTGACTTGTTTAGTGCCTTCTTGTGTAACTTGGAGTTTTTCTCAGATTTCTTTGGCTGTTTTACATCTAGACACCTTCAGGTACTCTTCAAAGCTGATAGCACAATGAAAAAGGTTGATTCCTTTAGCATTCAGCTCCATCTTCTTCTTATCCTCTTCATTCCATTCAGCTTCTTCTTTTGGAGTCACCACTCCATCAGCACATATTTTTGTTGGGATCTTGGGACCGTTCACAACAATCTTCCATATGTTGTAGTCAATGGATTGGATGAAGATCCTTATCCTCTCTTTCTAGTAGGCATAGTTCTTCCCGTTAAAGAAAGGTGGCCAGTTGTTTGACTGGCCTTCAGTGAGGGTGTAGGCAACTGTGGTTGTGCCCAAGTTGTTCACAGTTGGATCTTTGTTCCAAGCGGTTAAGCTTAATTCTTGAGACCTTAGCTCTTGATAATAATTGAAGGTTATGGTAGGCTTAGAGAAGGGGGTTGAATCTATGCCTTCCTTTTAGATTACTGAAATGACCCTTTAAAACAAACTTTCAATTCTGATTCTGTTTGTACTCAGTAGCAGAAATTTATGAGACAATTTATTTTTGTCTCATGAATATCAAAAAATAGAACAAAACAGAGAAGAGAGAAGCTAACACCAGCATGTATCCTGGTTCAGTTGCCTTATGCTATGAAACCTACGTCCAGTCTCCTCCAGAATACTAGAGGAATTTCCACAATTGTTAAAAGTATTATATACACCAATTTCACAGGATTGACCCAATCCTTTCACACTCAAGTTCTAACCTAACTTGACATTGGCTATGCTAATACCTAACTATTCACTCTTAGTGCTAACCCAACTAAGAAAGGGATACCTAACAGGTACATGATACAAGACAATTAATCAACCTAAAGAAATATGAAATAACTCTAGGCTTTTCTCTCAAGTGTATCACTTAGCCTTTTTTCACTCATGGCTTTTACTTGAGCTATCTCACTATGCCTTTTCACTCAAGAAATTACAGAAAGATAAACATTGAAAAGTAAATTACAATCTGTAAAACATGATGGAGATTAACTTCATCAACAGCCTCTTAGCTATGTGATAAACCAGATTTGCAAGCCTCTGATTTAGCTCTTCAGTATTGGCCGAATGCTTCTTTGAAAGAAAGCATTATCCAAGTAGAAGAACTTCTTCAGGGAACTCTTCACAAAACACGACTCACCAAAACTCTGGTTTTCTCTCTTTGCCTTCTGAATGAATAGCAAGCTTCTTTTATCTCCTTGTATGTTACTTGGTTGCTCTTCCTAGGTCAACTTCTTGAGCCTTGAGCTTCACCAACCCAGCTGATCACTTTTTTCCAGTAATCCTCAAAATATGAACTTTGCTTCTGACTTCTCTATCTTGACTGAAAGCCACAGTATTAGCAAAAAGGGATTTCTTCAATGGTAAACCCAGATCTTGACCATTGAAATATAACTTGGTCCCCAAGACATATTTTCAACCGTTGATGCACAACAGTAAAGAACATAAATCCTCTTTTCCATATCACCCAAAATAGAGTGGCAGAGTGTTGAAGAAGAAGAGAAGAAAGTGTGATACATGTATAAGGAAATGGGTTACCTTTAACCTTTACCTAAGCTGGATTTGGTTTGAACGTGTTGATTTGACCTCAGCCTTTCTTGCCTAACCTTCTCTTCTTTCCTCTTCTTTGAATAGATTAGGAACTAAGCACTTTCTCTTGCTTCTGTGATATGACTGAGATAGAGAAAAAGAATGTTGCTTTGGAAGCAAGATGGAGGGAATTGCTGAAATCAAATCAGACTTGGATCGGGTTCTATTCAAGTTCAGCCCGTTGGTTTCTTGCCTTTGCTTCTTGAAGAATTTTGCTTGAGATGGATGACTTGGGCTTGGTTTATTTTTACTTACTATTCAGCCCACCAGCAAATTTCTTTTGTTTGACATTGGGCTGCTACTTCACTTATTTTTGGCCTGCATCACTTAATCAAAATAATCAAAACTAATTGGGTAATTAGCCTAATAATCAAATATTTGTCATTATTAATTATATTAGTTAATTTCTTAACTCAACATCTATCACTTCAAACCTTCGTATAGAAAGGTCTGGATGGTGAAACTATAGATAATTGCACAGATATATAGTGATTTGAAGGAGTGATGAGCGGATAATTTATACGCTTTTTGGCATTGTGTTTAGGTAGTTTTTAGTATGATTTAGTTAGTTTTTAGTATATAATTATTAGTTTTTATGAAAAAATCACATTTCTGGACTTTACTATGAGTTTGTGTATTTTTCTGTGATTTCAGATATTTTCTAGCTGAAATTGAGGGACCTGAGCAAAAATCTGATTCAGAGGCTGAAAAAGGACTGCAGATGTTGTTGGATTCTGACCTCCCTGTACTCGAAATAGATTTTCTGGAGCTGCAGAAGCCCAATTGGCGCACTCTCAATTGCATTTGAAAGTAGACATCTTGGACTTTCCAGCAATATATAATAGTCCATACTTTGCCCGAGATTTGATGGCCCAAATTGGCGTTAAAACGCCGGTTAGAGACCCTTTTCTGGCATTAAATGCCAGAACTGGCATAAAAGCTGGAGTTAAACGCCCAAACTAACACCAGAGTTGGCGTTTAACTCCAAGAAAAGCCTATGCACGTGAAAGCTTCAATGCTCAGCCCAATCACATACCAAGTGGGCCCCGGAAGTGGATTTCTGCATCATTTACTTATTTTTATAAACCCTAGGTTACTAGTTCACTATAAATAGAACCTTTTACTATTGTATTTTCATCTTTTGATCATCTTTGATCTTGGGATCAGGTCTTTGAACCCTTTTTCGATTGTTTCATGTTATTTGGGAGGCATGGCCATTCGGCCATGTCTAGACCTTGTTCTTATGTATTTTCAACGGTGGAGTTTCTACACATCATAGATTAAGGTGTGGAGCTCTGCTGTTCATCATGAATTAATGTAAAGTACTTGTTCTTCTATTCAATTCATGCTTATTCTTGTTCTAAGATATTCACTCGTACTTCAACCTGATGGGTGTGATGATCCGTGACACTCTCATCATCCTCCCTTATGAACGCGTGCCTAACAACCACTTCCGTTCTATCTATGAGAGCTTGAGTGTGTATCTCTTGGCCTCCTGGTTCATGACGCATGGTTGCCTCTCCTGACAACAGAGCCTTCCATTCTGTGCGATCAGAGTCTTCGTGGTATAAGCTAGAATCAATTAGCAGCATTCTTGAGATCCGGAAAGTCTAAACCTTGTCTGTGGTATTCCGAGTAGGATCTGGGATGGGATGACTATGACGCACTTCAAACTCATGACTGTTGGACGCAGTGACAGTGCGTAAAAGGATCATTGGATCTTATTCCGACACGATCGAGAATCGACAGATGATTAGCCCTACGTAACCCGTAGTCGGACCATTTTCATTGAGAGGACGGATGGTAGCCATTGACAACGATGATCCCCCAACATACAGCTTTCCATGGAAGGGAGTACGCATGACTGGATGAAGGCAGTAGAAAAGCAGAGATTCAGAAGGAACAAAGCATCTCCATACACTTATCTGAAATTCCCACCAATGAATTACATAAGTATTTCTATCTTATTTTATGTCTTATTTATCTTTTAGTTATCAAAATCCCAAAACCATTTGAATCTGTCTGACTGAGATTTACAAGATGACCATAGCTTGCTTCAAGCCAACAATCTCCGTGGGATCGACCCTTACTCACGTAAGGTATTAGTTGGACGACCCAGTGCACTTGCTGGTCAGCTACGCGGAGTTATGAAGAAAGTGTGTGAGATCATGATTCTATGTACCAAGTTTTTGGCGCCGTTGCCGGGGATTGTTTGAGTTTGGACAACTGACGGTTCATCTTGTTGCTTAGCTTAGGTATTTTTCTTCAGAGTTCTTAAGAATGAATTCTAGTGTTTCAAGGTGATGTTCTTATCATCATCAAAGCTGATTGATTTTCATCAATTTAGCTCTTGAATGCAATGTTCTGCTGAAGCTTGTTCAGCCATGTCTAATTTCTTTAGACTGAAGCTTTAGACTAACATTGCATGATTTCTGGAATTCTCATTAAGAATTTTGATATCCTTATTTTCCTTTTTCACTTAATTTTCGAAAAAATTCAAAAAAATTACAAAATCTTAAAACCAAAAAAATAATTTTATGTTTCTTGTTTGAGTCTAGTGTCTAATTTTAAGTTTGGTATCCATTGCATGTTTTTAGTCTTCTAATTTTCAAAAATTACATGCATTATGTTCTTCATTGATCTTCAAGTTGTTCTTGATGATTTCCTTGTTTTGATCTTTAAATTCTCTTGTCTTGTGTGTTTTGTTGTTTCTCATATGCATTCTCAATTTGTTAGTGTCAATAGTATACAAACTTCTAAGTTTGGTGTCTTGCATGCATTGTTTATTTGATTTTAGTTGCATTTTGATTATTCCTCATCATTAAAAATTCAAAAAAAATTTTTATTTGTGTATTTTCAAGTCAATAATACAGAGAATTGAAGATTCAGAACATACAGCAGAGGAATTACACAGAAAAAGCTGGGCGTTCAAAACACCCAGTGAGGAAGGAAAACTGGTGTTTAAACGCCAGCCAGGGTGCCTGGCTGGGCGTTTAATGCCCAAAAGGGGTGAGTTTTGGGCGTTAAACGCCAGAATGTATACCATTCTGGGCGTTTAACGCCAGGATGGCACAAGAGGGAAGATTTTGTTTTTAATTCAAATTTTTTTCAAGTTTCCATATTTTTTTTTTCAAAATCAAATCTTTTTCAAATCATATCTTTTCAATCATATATTTTCAAAATCAATTTCTTTCCATTTTTCAAAAATTACTTGCTAACAATTAATGATTTGATTCAAACATTTCAAGTATGTTGCCTTTTCTGTTGAGAAATGTTTAATGTCTGAATCATATCTTTCTTGTTAGCCAAGTCATTAATTTTCAAAATCAAATCTTTTTAAATTATTTTTCAAATCATATCTTCTTAATCATATCTTTTTAAAACTATATCTTTTTAATCATATCTTCTTAATCACATCTTTTTCAAAATAGTTTTCAATCATATCTTTTTGATTTCTAATTTCAAAATCTTTTTCAAAAATCACTTTATTTTTTTTCCAATCTTAGTTTTCGAAAATCAATTACCTTTTTTCAAAATTTCTTTTAATTAATTCACTTTGATTTTCGAAAATTTCTTCCCCTCTTCTCACATCCTTCTATTTTTGGACTAACACTCCTCCTCAATGCACAATTCGAACTCTATCTCTCCTGATAAGTTCAAAATTCTTCTACCTCTTCCTTCTATTTTTCTTTTCCTCTGACACCTCAAGGAATCTCTATACTGTGACAAAGAGGATTCCATATTTTCTTGTTCTCTTCTCTTTCATATGAGTAGGAACAAAGACAAAAGCATTCTTGTTGAGGCTGACCCTGAACCTAAAAGGACCTTGAAGCGAAAGTTAAGAGAAGCTAAGGCACAACTCTCTGTAGAGAACCTAACAGAAATCTTCAAACAAGAAGAAGACATGGCAGCCAAATATAACAACAATGCCAACAATGCAAGGAAGGTGCTATGTGACTTTACTGCACCTACTCCCGACTTCTATGGGAGAAGCATCTCTATCCCTGCCATTGGAGCAAACAACTTTGAGCTTAAGCCTCAATTAGTTTCTCTAATGCAACAGAATTTCAAGTTCCATGGACTTCCATTGGAAGATCCTCATCAGTTTTTAGCTAAGTTCTTGCAAATCTGGGACACTGTCAAGACTAATGGGGTTGACCCTGAGGTCTACAGACTTATGCTATTCCCTTTTGCTGTAAGAGACAGAGCTAGGATATGGTTGGACTCACAACCTAAAGAAAGCCTGAACTCTTGGGAAAAGCTAGTCAATGCCTTCTTGGCAAAGTTCTTTCCACCTCAAAAATT
>NC_029775.3:21772900-21774142 GCF_000817695.3 Arachis duranensis
TACAAACAATTGATCAGAAAGTGTCCTTCTAACATGCTTTCTGAATGGAGCATCATAGGTATCTTCTATGATGGTCTGTTTGAACTGTCCAAAAGGTCATTGGATAACTCTGCTGGAGGATCTTTTCATCTGAAGAAGACGCCTGCAGAAGCTCAAGAGCTCAATGAAATGGTTGCAAATAACCAATTCATGTACACTTCTGAAAGGAATCCTGTGAACAATGGGACAAATAAGAAGAAAAGAGTTATTGAGATTGATACTTCGAATGCCATACTGGCTCAGAACAAAATATTGACTCAGCAAGTCAATATGATTTCTCAAAGTCTGTCTAGAATGCAAGCTGCACCAAGCAGTACTAAGGACGCTTCATCTGAAGAAAAAGCTTATAATCCTGAGAACCCTTCAATGGAAGAGGTGAATTACATGGGAGAACCCTATGGAAACACCTATAATCCTTCATGGAGAAATCATCCAAATCTCTCATGGAAGGATCAACAGAGACCTCAACAAGGTTTCAACAACAATAATGATGGAAGAAACAGGTTTAGCAATGGCAAGCCTTTTCCATCATCTTCTCAGCAACAGACAGCGAATTCTAAGCAGAGCCACTCTGACTTGGCAACCATGGTCTCTGATATAATCAAAACCACTCAAAGTTTCATGACTGAAACAAGGTCCTCCATTAGGAATTTGGAGGCACAAGTGGGACAGCTGAGCAAGAAAATTACTGAACTCCCTCCTAGTACTCTTCCAAGCAATACGGAAGAGAATCCAAAAGGAGAATGCAAGGCCATTAACATGACCCACATGACCGAACTTGGAGAGGAGGAAGAGGCAGTGATCGCCACTGAGGAAGACCTCAATGGACGTCCACTGGCCTCCAATGAGTTCCCTAATGTGGAACTATAGGAATATGAGGCTCATAATGAGACCATAGAGATTCCATTGGATTTACTTCTGCCATTCATGAGCTCTGATGAGTATTCTTCCTCTGAAGAGGATGAAGATGTCACTGAAGAGCAAGTTGCTAAATACCTTGGAGCAATCATGAAGCTAAATGACAAGTTATTTGGTAATGAGACTTGGGAGGATGAACCCCCTTGGCTCACCAAAGAACTGGATGACTTGACTAGGCAGAGATTACCTCAAAAGAGACAGGACCCTGGGAAGTTTTCAATACCTTGTACCATAGGCACCATGACCTTTAAGAAGGCTCTGTGTGACCTAGGGTCAAGCATAAAC
>NC_029775.3:21774560-21775281 GCF_000817695.3 Arachis duranensis
ATAAAATCAATTGAAAAAGCAAAAACAAAATGAAAAACAAAAAGAAAAATAGCACACCCTGGAGGAAAACCTTGCTGGCGTTTAAACGCCAGTAAGGGCAGCAAATGGGCGTTTAACGCCCAGTCTGGCACCATTCTGGGCGTTTAACGCCAGAAAGGGGCACCAGACTGGCGTTTAACGCCAGGAATGGGCAACAAGCTGGCTTTAAACGCCAGAAATGGGCACCAGCCCGGCGTTTAACGCCAGGATTGGCAGAAAGAGCATTTCTGCTCGCCACTTGGTGCAGGGATGAATTATCCTTGACACCTCAGGATCTGTGGACCCCACAGGATCCCCACCTACCCCACCACTCTCTCTCTTCTTCACCCCTTCACCAATCACCTCAACACCTCTTCCCCAAAACCCCTCACCTATCAAATCCTACCATTCTCTTCACCACTCACATCCATCCTTCATAAAACTCCACCTACCTCACCATTCAAATTCAAACCACTTTCCTTCCCAAACCCACTCATAATGGCCGAACCATACACCCCCTCTCCACTCCTATATAAACCCATCTTCACTCCTTCATTTTCACACAACCTACATACTACTTCTCCCCCTTGGCCAAAAAATAAAGCCACCTCCATCTCCTCTATTTTCTTCTTCTTCTACTCTTTTCTTTCTTCTTTTGCTCGAGGACGAGCAAACCTTCTAAGTTTGGTGTGGTAAAAGCATT
>NC_029775.3:21775358-21776174 GCF_000817695.3 Arachis duranensis
CTAAGGCCGGAGAAACCTCTAGAAAGAGGAAAGGGAAGGCAAAAGCTTCTACCTTTGAGTCATGGGAGATGGAGAGATTTATCTCAAAGGTCCATCAAGACCACTTCTATAAAGTTGTGGCCAAGAAGAAGGTGATCCCCAAGGTCCCTTTCAAACTCAAAAAGGGTCAACTTTGATCAAAGGGTTGGACCAAGTCCTCATGGATACCACTAAGAAAAGGATGGAGTAAACAAGAGATCCCACTCATCATGAAATCTCTGAGATACCTCAAGGGATGCACTTTCCTCCACAAAACTATTGGGAGCAAATCAACACCTCCCTAGGAGAATTGAGTTCCAACATGGGACAACTAAGGGTGGAGCACCAAGAACATTTCATTATCCTCCATGAAATTAGAGAAGATCAAAGAATCATGAGAGAGGAGCAACAAAGGCAAGGAAGAGATATTGAGGAGCTCAAGCACTCCATAAGATCTTCAAGAGGAAGAACAAGCCACCATCACTAAGGTGGACCCGTTCTTTAATTTCCTTGTTCTTTATTTTTCTATTTTCAAATTTTCATGCTTATGTTTATTTATATTTGTGTCTTATGATCATTAGTGTCTTAGTGTCTATGCCTTAAAGTTATGAATGTCCTATGAATCCATCACTTTCTTGAATGAAAAATGTTCTTAATTGAAAAGAACAAGAAGTACATGATTTTGAATTCATCCTTAAAACTAGCTTAATTATTTTGATGTGGTGACAATACTTTTTGTTTTCTGAATGTATGCTTGAAAAGTGCATATGTCTTTTGAATTTGTTGTTCATGAATGTT
>NC_029775.3:21776219-21795543 GCF_000817695.3 Arachis duranensis
CATAAGAATGATTCTTGAAGCAAGAAAAAGCAGTGAATACAAAAAAAAATGAAAAAAAGGGAGGAAAAAGAAAAAAAAAGAAAAAAATAATGAAGTTGTGATCCAAGGCAAGAAGAGTGTGCTTAAGAACCCTGGACACCTCTAATTGGGGACTCTAGCAAAGCTGAGTCACAATCTGAAAAGGTTCACCCAATTATGTGTCTGTGGCATGTATGTATCCGGTGGTAATACTGAAAGACAGAGTGCTTTGGGCCACGGCCAAGACTCATAAAGTAGCTGTGTTAAAGAATCATCATACTTAACTAGGAGAATCAATAACACTATCTGGATTCTGAGTTCCTATAGAAGCCAATCATTCTGAATTTCAAAGGATAGAGTGAGATGCCAAAACTGTTCAGAAGCAAAAAGCTAAAAGCCCCGCTCATCTAATTAATCCTGATCTTCATAGATGTTTTTAGAATTCATTGCATATTCTCTTCTTTTCATATTATTTGATTTTCAGTTGCTTGGGGACAAGCAACAATTTAAGTTTGGTGTTGTGATGAGCGGATAATTTATACGCTTTTTGGCATTGATTTTAGTATATTTTTAGTATGTTTTAGTTAGTTTTTATTATATTTTTATTAGTTTTTATTTAAAATTCACTTTTCTGGACTTTACTATGAGTTTGTGTGTTTTTTTGTGATTTCAGGCATTTTCTGGCTGAAATTGAGGGACCTGAGCAAAAATCTGATTTAGAGGCTGTTGGATTCTGACCTCCCTGCACTCGAAGTTAATTTTCTAGAGCTACAGAAGCCCAATTGGCGCGCTCTCAATTGCGTTGAAAAGTAGACATTCTGGGCTTTCCAGCAATATATAATAGTTCACACTTTGCCCGAGATTTGATGGCCCAAACCGGCATTCCAAATCAGCTCAAGACTGCCCGGCGTTAAACGCCGAAACTGGCACAGAAGTGGGAGTTAAACGCCCAAACTGGCACAAAAGCTGGCGTTTAACTCCAAGAAAAGTATCTACACATGAAAGCTTCAATGCTCAGCCCAAGCATACACCATGTGGGACCGGAAGTGGATTTTTACGTCATTTACTCATTTTTGTAAATCCTAAGCTACTAGTTCTCTATAAATAGGACCTTTTGCTATTGTATTTTCATCTTGGTAGCTATCTTTGAGTAGTCTTATGCTATCTTAGATCATGAGGCTGGCCTCACGGCCATACCTAGACCTTGTTCTTATGTATTTTCAAGGGTGGAGTTTCTACACACCATAGATTAAGGTGTGGAGCTCTGCTGTACCTCGAGTATTAATGCAATTACTATCGTTCTTCTATTCAATTCAGCTTATTCTTGTTCTAAGATATCACTGGATTCTATTCCGACATGATCGAGAACCGATAGCTGAATAGCCATGCTGTGACAGAGCGCGTTGAACATTTTCACTGAGAGAACAGGACTGTAGCCATTGACAACGGTGATGCCCAACATACAGCTTGCCATGGAAAGGAGTAAGAAGGATTGGATGAAGACAGTAGGAAAGCAGAGAGACGGAAGGGATAAAGCATCTCCATACACTTATCTGAAATTCTCACCAATGAATTACATAAGTATCTCTATCTTTATTTTATGCTTTATTCATAAATCATCCATAACCATTTGAATCTGCCTGACTGAGATTTACAAGATGACCATAGCTTGCTTCATACCAACAATCTCCGTGGGATCGACCCTTACTCGCGTAAGGTTTATTACTTGGACGACCCAGTGCACTTGCTGGTTAGTTGTGCGAAGTTGTGATAAAGAGTTGAGATTGCAATTGAGCGTACCATGTTGATGGCACCATTGATGATCACAATTTCGTGGATAAAGAGTTGAGATTGCAATTGAGCGTACCATGTTGATGGCGCCATTGATGATCACAATTTCGTGCACCAATCTTCTATGATGGTCTGTCTGAGTTATCCAAGATGTCATTGGACCATTCTGCAGGCAGATCTATTCATCTGAAGAAAACGCCTGCAGAAGCCTAGGAACTCATTGAAATAGTTGCAAATAACCAGTTTATGTGCACTTCTGAAATAAATCCTGTGAACAATGGGATAACTCAGAAGAAAAAGTTCTTGAGATTGATACTTTGAATGCCATATTGGCTCAGAACAAAATATTGACTCAACAAGTCAATATGATTTCTTAGAATCTGACTAGATTGCAAGCTGCATCTAGCAGTGCTAAAGAAGCCTCCTCTGAAGGAGAAGCTTATGAGCCTGAGAACCCTGCAATAGAAGAGGTGAATTACATGGGAGAACCCTATGGAAACACCTACAATTCTTCATGGAGGAATCAACCAAATTTCTCATGGAAGGATCAACAGAAGCCTCAACAAGGCTTCAACAACAATAATGGTGGAAGAAATAGGTTTAGCAATAGCAAGCCTTTTCCATCATCTTCTCAGCAGCAGACAGAGAACTCTGAGCAGAGTCGTTCTAGCTTAGCAACCATAGTCTCTGATCTATCTAAGACCACACTAAGTTTCATGAATGAAACAAGATCCTCCATTAGAAATTTGGAGGCACAAGTAGGTCAGCTGAGTAAAAAGGTTACTGAAACTCCTCCTAGCACTTTCCCAAGCAATACAGAAGAAAATTCCAAGAGAGAGTGCAAGGCCATAACCATGACCAACATGGCCAAACCTGGAGAGAGTGAGGAGGACGTGATTCCCAGTGAGAAGAACCTCATGGGATGTCCTCTGAACGAAAAGAAGTTCCCCTTTGAGGAACCAAGGGAATCTGAGGCTCATACAGAGACTATAGAGATTCCATTGAACCTACTTCTACCATTCATGAGCTTTGATGAGTATCCTTCCTCTGAAGAGGATGAAGATATTACTGAAGAGCAAGTTGCTAAGTACCTTGGAGTAATCATGAAGCTGAATACCAAGTTATTTGGTAATGAGACTTGAGAGGATGAACCTCAATTGCTCATTAATGAACTAAAATGCCTTGGCTCAGCTAAAGATACCTCAAAAGAAACCAGATCCTGGAAGGTTCTTAATACCTTGCACCATAGGCACCATGACCTTTGAGAAGGCTCTGTGTGATCTGGGGTCAGGCATAAACCTCATGCCACTCTCTGTAATAGAGAAACTGGAAATCTTTGAGTTACAAGCTGCAAGAATCTCACTAGAGATGGCAGACAAATCAAAGAAACAGGCTTATGGACTTGTAGAGGATGTCTTGGTAAAGGTTGAAGGCCTTTACATCCCTACTGACTTCATAATCCTAGACACTGGGAAGGATGAGGATGAATCCATCATCCTTGGTAGACCCTTCCTAGCCACAGCAAAAGCTGTTATTGATGTTGACAGAGGAGAATTGGTCCTTCAAGTGAATGAGGACTACCTTGTGTTTAAGGCTCAAGGATCTCCTTCTGTACACATGGAGAAGAAGCATGAAAAGATTCTCTCAATACAGAGTCAAACAGAGCCCCCACATTCAAACTCTAAGTTTGGTGTTGGGAGGCCCCAACCATACTCTGAATATCTGTGAAGCTCCATGAGAGCTCACTGTCAAGCTATTGACATTAAAGAAGCACTTATTGGGAGGCAGCCCAATTTTTATTTATCTATGTTAAATTTCCATTTTCCATTATTTTTTTATGTTTTCTTTAGGTTGATGATTATGTGGAGTCACAAAAACAACTGCAAAAATCAAAGCAAACTCAAAAATAACATTAAAAATAGCACATCCTGGAGGAGGAGCTTACTGGCGTTTAAACGCCAGTAAGGATAGTAGAATGGGCGTTAAACGCCTAGTCTGGCACGATTCTGGGTGTTTAATGCCAGAAAAGGGCACCAGACTGGTGTTTAACACTAGAAAAGGGCACTAAGCTGGCGTTCAACGCCAGAAAGAGAAGAAAAGCTGGCGTAAAATGCCAAAAATGGGTAGCAACTTGGCGTTTAACGCCAGGATTAGCACTCAGAGGGCGTTTACACGCTAGAATGGTGCAGGGATGAGAAATCCTTGACACCTCAGGATCTGTGGATCCTACAGGATCCCTCACCTACATCAACTCACTCTCTCTCTCTTCTTCACACATTCCAATAATATCCTTCCCCAAATACCCTTCACCAATCACCTCCATCTCTCTTCCCCATCACCTATTTACCACTCACATCCACCCACTCTTCCCCAAAAACCTCACCTACCCCACCTTTCAAAATTCAAAAACTTTCTATCCCAACCCAACCCTCACACATGGACACCCCTCTCTTCCACTCTTATATAAACCCCTAATCACTCCTTCATTTTCACTCATCAAATACACTTCTTCCCTCCTTGGCCGAACCTTTCTTTACCCTCCTTCTCCTCTATTTCTTTTTCTTCTCCGTCCTTCTTTCTTCCTTTGCTCGAGGACGAGTAAACCTTTTCAGTTTAGTGTGGTAAAAGCATTATTTTTTGTTTTTTCATAACCATTTATGGCACCTAAGACCGGAGAAACCTCTAGAAAGAGGAAAGAGAAGGCAAAAGCTTTTACCTCCGAGTCATGAGAGATGGAGAGATTCATCTCAAAGGTCCATCAAGACTACTTCTATGAAGTTATGGCCAAGAAGAAGGTGATCCCTGAGGTCTTTTTCATGCTCAAGAAGAATGAGTATCCGGAGATCCGACATGAGATTTGAAGAAGAGGTTGGGAAGTTCTCACCAACCCCATTTAACAATTCGGAATCTTAATGGTTCAAGAGTTCTATGCTAATGCATGGATCACCAAGAACCATGATCAAAGTGTGAATCCGAACCCAAAGAATTGGCTTACCATGGTTCGGGTGAAATATTTAGATTTTATTCCAGAAAATGTAAGGTTGGCATTCAACTTGCCAATGATGCAAGGAGATGTACGCCCCTACACTAGAAGGGTCAACTTTGATCAAAGGTTGGACCAAGTCCTCATGGACATATGTGTGGAAGGAGCTCAGTGGAAAAGAGACTCCAAAGGCAAGCCGGTTCAATTAAGAAGGCATGACCTTAAACCCGTGGCTAGAGGATGGTTGGAGTTCATCCAACGTTCTATCATTCCTACTAGCAACTGATCCGAAGTGACTGTATATCGGGCTATCATGATCCATAGCATCATGATTGGAGAGGAAGTAGAAGTTCATGAGGTCATATCTCTAGAACTCTACAAAGTGGCTGACAAAACCTCCACCTTAGCAAGGTTAGCCTTCTCTCATCTCATCTGTCACCTATGCAGTTTAGCTGGAATTGTCATAGAGGAAGACATCCTCAATGAAGAGGATAAGCCCGTCACTAAAAAGAGGATGGAGCAAACAAGAGACCCCACTCATGGACCTTAACAAGAGCATGAGGAAGTCCCACATCAAGAAATCCCTAAGATACCTCAAGGGATGCATTTTTCTCCACACAACTATTGGGAGCAACTCAACACCTCTTTGGGAGATTTGACTTCCAATATGGAGCAACTAAGGATGGAGCACCAAGAGGACTCTATTATTCTCCATGAAATTAGAGAGGATCAAATAGCCATGAGGGAAGAGCAACAAAGGCAAGGAAGAGACATAGAGGAGCTCAAGCATTCGATAGGATCTTCAAGAAGGAGAACTAGCCGCTATCACTGAAGTGGATCCATTCTTTAATTTTCTTGTTCTTATCTTTTTGTTTTTCGATTTTTATGCTTTATGTTTGTCTATGTTTGTGTCTTTATTATATGATCATTAGTGTCTAGTGTCTATGCCTTGAAGCTATGAATGTCCCATAAATCCTTCATCTTTCTTAAATGAAAAATGTTCCTAATTACAAAAGAACAAGAAGCACATGGATATCGACTTTTATCTTGAAATTAGTCTAATTATTTTGATGTGGTGGCAATACTTTTTGTTTTCTGAATGAATGCTTGAACAGTGCATATTTTTTATAGTGAAGTTTATGAATGTTAAAATTTTTTGCTCTTGAAAGAATGATGAAAAAGAGAAATGTTATTGATAATCTGAAAAATCATAGAATTGATTCTTGAAGCAAGAAAAAGCAGTGAAAAAAAAAGTGGCGAAAAAAGGCGAAAAAGAAAAAGAAAGAAAAATAAAAAACAAGCAGAAAAAGCCAATAACCCTTTAAACCAAAAGGCAAGGGTAAAAGGGATCCAAGGCTTTGAGCATTAATGGATAGGAGGGCCCAAAGGAATAAAATTCTGGTCTAAGCGGCTAAATCAAGCTGTCTCTAACCATGTGCTTGTGTCATGAAGGTCCAAGTGAAAAGCTTGAGACTGAGCGGTTAAAGTCGTGATCCAAAGCAAAAGAGTGTGCTTAAGAACTCTGGACACCTCTAACTGGGGACTTTAGCAAAACTGAGTCACAATCTGAAAAGGTTCACCCAGTTATGTGTCTGTGGCATTTATGTATCCGGTGGTAATACTGAAAAACAAAGTGCTTAGGGTCACGGCCAAGACTCATAAAGTAGCTGTGTTCAAGAATCAACATACTGAAATAGGAGAATCAATAACACTATCTTAATTCTGAATTCCTAGAGAAGCCAATCATTCTGAACTTCAAAGGATAAAGTGAGATGTCAAAACTATTCAGAAGTAAAAAGCTAATAGTTCCGCTGAAGAACTGAAGATTGATGGTTTAGAAGTTATAGTAAACTCTCGTTGTAAGTATAGTTACTAAACCAAGCAATCAACTTTTCTTACAAACATTTTGGTTGTCACAAGTAACAAACCCATTTAATATTGATAACCGAGTATTTAAACCTCGGGTCGTCTTCTCAAGGAATTGCAGGGAGGTATGTTCTTATTATTGGTTATGAGTTTTGTAAATTGGGGGTTTTGAGAATAAGGAACAAGTATGATAAATGATAAGTGAAATAAATAAATATCTATAAAATAAACTCTTAGCAAGGTATGAGAAACTAGAAGTCCTATCCCGGTTATCCTTATCAATTGCGATGAGAATTGGATTTTTCTCCCACTAAGTCAACTTTTAACTATGAAGGTAAGTCAAGTGGATGAATTAATTTTTAATTCCTCAGGTCCTAGTCTTTCCATGGGAAAGGCTAGAGTTATTGGAACTCGAATTAATTCTTGAAGAGTTTCAATTTTCAGTCAACAATGAGTTTGACAACTCAAGAGTTACAAATTAATCAACCAAAGCCAAGAATGTAGAAAGCTAAATTAAAATCATATATCTGAAAACATCTCAATAATGTATATTAAATAAGAGAATCAATCCTAACATGAAAAGTTCATAAGCCAATTGGGCAACACAAATAAGATACAAATGAAAGCATCAGAGTAAATAAAAGTAGAAGAGAAACATAAATTATTGAACCTGGTTTGAAGAAACAATCCCAATAAAAATTGTAAGTTGAAATAATAAATCCTAAATCCTTTAAGAGGAATCCTAGTCCTAAGATCTAAGAGAGAGGAGAGAACCTCTCTCTCTCTCTAAAAACTACATCTAAACTAAAATTGTGAATTGTGAAAAGCATGTTGAGTCTCTGCATGTTCCCTGACTTTAATCTGTGTTTCTGGGCCGAAAACTGGGTTGAAATGTGGCCCAGAATCTCTGACAGTGACTTTTGTAATTCTGCAGATCGCGCACGTCACGCGTCCGCGTCGTTCACGCGTTCGCGTCACTTAGCATTTCTCGTTTCACGCGTGCCCGTCGTCCACGCTTTTGCGTCATTCGTGCAGCTTCCAATCCGTGCGGTCGCGTCAGGCACGCGAACGCGTCACTCTGATTTCTTCCATTTCGCGCGGTCGCGTGAGCCATGCGACCGTGTGACTTTTCGCTGGTCATCTCCTCATTTCCTTGTATTCCTTCCATCTTTGCACACTTCCTCTTCATTCTCTAAGCCATTCCTGCCCTATGAAGCCTGAAACACTTAACACACAGATCAAGGCATCGAATGGTAATAAAAGAGGATTATTTAGCTAAATTAAGACCAAAGAAGCATGTTTTCAATCATAGAACTAAACTAGGAAGGAATTGTAAAATCATGCAAATCCTATGAATAAGTGGGTGAAAAGCTTGATAAAATCACTCAATTGAATACAATATAAATAATGAAATAGTGGTTTATCAACCTCCCCACACTTAAACATTAGCATGTCCTCATGCTAAACTCAAGGAGACCAAATAAATGATAGCATGTCCTCATGCTAAACTCAAGGAGACCAGATAAATGAATAGGGAAAGGCAAGACTCATGCAATGCAGCCTATAAATGTGAATGCAACTACATGCAAAATGTTTCTACCTACTTGGTAAAAAAAAGTAAATAAATCCTTCAAGTATAAATATGAACTGGATTTCACTAATTCAAATCACAAAATACAATATAAGTAACTTGCAAGAAGAAGATAGCTCATGAAAGCATGGAACATAGAATTAAGCACTGAACCCTCACTGGTAGTGTATATCACTCTAATCTCTCAATTGTATAGGGTACTTCACTCTAATCTTCTCTAATCATACTTTCTAAACTTTGTTCTTCAGCTAACCAATCAACAAATATTTAATGTATATATACAAACATCATGAGGTCTTTTCAGGGTTGTAATAGGGCTGAGGTAAAGGTAAGGATGTACATATAAGGCTAAGTGAGCTAACAGAGTGAATCCTTGATTAGTCTAAGATCTCACCTAACATATACATACTTTATAAAATTTACAATTCTTTACCTAACTAACGTACTTTATAAAATTTAAAATTCTTTACCTAGATACCCAAATTTTTTCCACTTTTGTATTACATGTTCATGTATCAAACTTATTTTTGAATTTTGTCCCATGTGCATTGCTTTATTTTGCATTTGGGGAATTCTTTTGTATCCCCTTTATTTAAATACTGAATTTTTTTTATATATGCACATGGTAATTTAATTACTTTGATTTCACATGAGCATGCTTCCCAAAAAAATTTTTTATTTTGAAATATCTTTATTCTTTTTAACTTTCTACCTTGTTTCTATCATCCGTGTTCCCATAAAGTTTCCCCACACTTAAACAATTACACAATTTCTATCTTAAGCTAACCAAGGATTCAACTTGGGATTTTTATTTTGTTTTTCTGCTTAAGGCTAGTAATGTGGTTATAAAACAAGAGGGAATTTAAAGGCTCAAGGGAGCTAACAAGGGTAATGTAAAGGTAGGCTAATTTAGGAATGGTGAGCTAGAATCAAA
This sequence comes from Arachis duranensis, assembly GCF_000817695.3. Lineage (NCBI taxonomy): Eukaryota > Viridiplantae > Streptophyta > Magnoliopsida > Fabales > Fabaceae > Arachis > Arachis duranensis. The sequence goes on from NC_029775.3 coordinate 21,785,403, forward strand.
CAATGGCCTCAATCATGTGCAAGCATGTAAATATACTAAATAATGGACATATAGAATGGAACAAAGTAAAGATTACAATTATAGAGAAGAAAACACACAAGAATAAAATATTATGGTAAAATAATGTAACCATGCAATTAAACTCAAAATCTCACAGGTTGTGTGTTCTTTGGCTCAAAAACCATGTTCCAAATATAACTTCAAACAAATTTAGCACAATTTTTTTTTCAATTTAAATTGGTGAAATACTATAAAAATTTCTTGAAAAGAAAATATTACTTCAACCAAGTAGTAACTAAATGCATAAAATCAAACAAACATGCAATCAAATATGCAAATACAATAATGAATAAACAAAGAAAATAAAACAATGGTGTTGAAAAGAAGAAAATAGCTAACCCATGGAGATCGGTATCGACCTCCCCACACTTAAAGATTGCACCATCCTCGGTGCATGCTAAGATGTGCAGGTGGACGGGTTGTTCCAACTGATGCTTCTCTCCAAAGATTGTGCAGATGGACTTGTCTTGTCTCCCCATGTAAATGTAACGTCTTCCGGTTCCCCTCCGGGTGGCCATCCTGAAAGAAAAAGGGAAGAAAAGTAACCCAGAAATAAAGATAAGAAAATAAATGAAGTATGGATGGGTTAATGCCAAATGATAAGAGTCTCATTTACATGGAAGCTTCAACATGTACGTGAGAAAACAATAGAAGCCATGGCATGCCAGTGGTACAAAATGTACAATAATGGGGAAGAGAGTGGGTAATAAAAGAAAATGTAAGTTCATGTCAATGCAAAAGGAATACAGGTATCATAAAAGATTGACATTGACAGAAAAATAGCATCACCCAACATTGTAAAACAAGTCACTAAAAATTATACCAGAAAAGATGCAACAGTTAAATAAGAGAATCAACACCAAAGGAAAAATAATAAATTTAGAAAAGAAAAGAAAAATATGCACTAAATTAAAATGCAATGAATGAGATATGCAAATAAATAAAATGAAAGATAAGAAGAATGAGAAGGGAAAGAAGTGAGTAAGAAAAGAGGGAGGGAAAAATTAGGATTGGGGAAGAAAAGATATTTGGCAAATTAGGATAAGCTGTGCGGCGCAAGCGACGCGAACGCGTGGGGTACGCAATCGCGTGACTTGCGTTTGAAGTTAATCGACACGGTCGCGTCGGTCACGCGGTCGCGTGACACGTTTTATGCTACTGGCGCGAGGGCTGCCTCGCGCTCGCACAACTCTCTGTTCAGAATCTTATTTTGCCAAATTTTGGGTGACGCGATCGCGTAGTCGTCGCGATCGCGTGAGTGGCAAATATGGGGATATGACACGGACGCATGAGCCATGCGTCCGCGGGGTAAGTTATGCTTCCAGCACCACTCCAGCATAACTTTCGGTTATGCACCCTTTTCACGTCGATTTTCATGCCACGCGGCCGCGTGGGTGACGCGGTCGCGTGGGAGGCCAAAGTTCCCACATGACGCGGTCGCGTGGGGTCAAATTATACTAAAGGCGCGCCTCTTTGTTCAATTCTTTTCTACCCAACGCACTAGTAACGCGGACGCGTTAGCGATGCTGCCGCGTCGCGTGCGTGTTTTTCCTTTTTTTTCATGCAGGTATGCAATTATGCAGTATGCAATGCGAATGAATAATATTCAAGTTCAATTAAAAAGGAAATAAAAATAAATAACTTGAAATAAAACTGAAAAAGAAACGACCATACCATGGTGGGTTGTCTCCCACCTAGCACTTTTGGTTAAAGTCCTTAAGTTGGACATTGGATGAGCTTCCTGTTATGGCAGCTTATGTTTAAATTCATCCGAAAATCTCCACCAATGCTTGGAATGCCAATAGCATCTGGGTCCCAAACTAGGCATGTAAAGCTTCTGAGCAGCTTCAAACAGATTCTCAGGCTCCCGGGATGACGAATGTCAGTATAGAATCCATGATCCCAAGCCTTGCTTTTAAATCCACCTCCGTCTTGATCTACATGTTTCCATCCGAGCGGTTTAAAAAGTAGATTCTCACCACGGTGACCAAACGTTCTCCGTGATCCATTCAATTGAGCATGATACCAATCGTTGCACTTCAAGTTGAAGCGTGGAACCTTATTGAACCTTGTGCACCAGCTCTGAGTACGAGCCATTTCCCTCTTACTCTTAAAGCCGCAGAGAGCTCTAAGCTGGCCATCTGTTTCAAGCAAACCATATTCAAGTGGAAGATTGAAGATAAAAGGCAAGGATTTTACCCACTTGTAGTTTGTGTTGGGCGGTAATGGCCTTGGGATAGGTGTTTCCAGTGGTTCTGTAAGTTCTACTCCCTTATAATCTTCTGTGAATTCTTCCATTTCTTTGCAAATTTCTTCTACTTCAACCATATCTTGATCAGAGTCTTCAATTTCTCCCTCATCATCGCTCAAGTCATATATTGGAGGTTGAGAAAAATCTACCTCAGCATCATCTTCATATTCACTCGGGGAAGATTCTTCTGTCTCAAAGAAATCACTTGCGGATGCAAGTTCGTCACTAAGAGAACAGGACTCGTGATCATCATCATCAAGGAAACCTGCATCCTGGGTTATTCCGTCCAGTTCTTCATAAGATATTTGCATTGGAGGCGGTGCAAAATCCTCCTCAGCGTCAATTGTAGCATCCTCGACAGAGTCTTCCATGACTCTGTGTTCCCATGGAGGTTCAGTATCTTCTAAATCTTCAACCAACTCTTCCTCTTCTATAATGACAGCATCCTCTACTTGTTCCAATACGAAGTTATGCTCTATGCTGTCCACTGGAGCTTCTCGTGTCTCCTCCACAACACATTCTTCATTAGATTCTCCACATGAAGCCATGTGAGTGTGTTGAGTGTCCGAACGTCTGGAAGATAATTGATTTATTGCTTGCTCCAGTTGATGAAGGGTTGCATTAAATTGGTTTATTGATTCTTCGAGGCGAACCTGTGATTCTGGCTTTGATGGATATGGGCATGGTGTATGGGGGAGTGGTGGTTCTTAGGAGTAATTGGATTGGTGTTGGGGTGGATAAGGATCGTACGGTGGCAATTGGTGAAAAAGAGCTTGTGAGTATGGTGGATTGAGGTTGTGTTGAAAGGATGGTCTCTGAGCATAGGGTGGGGCTTATTGGTAGCTACAAGGCGGTCCACCAAATCTATCAGTTGGGCATGCATTGTAAAATGGTCTTTGTCCATGATATCTAGGAGGGTGTTGTTGCCCAAAAGGGTGATCGATCCTTGTGGCTCCATCCATCTTTGATTGCTTAGACCTTGATGCATAGTCCTTTATAGCTTCCATTCCTTGCAACAAAATTAGAACCAAACTCAAAGCGAGAGGGGTGAGAATTCATAATAGCTATCAGAAACAAGAGGGAAGAGAGAAAACAAATAAACAAGCAAAAGAAAAAATATTTTTTTTTGAAAAATATTTACAATAACTAATAATAAGGCACACGTTTGCAATTCCCCGGCAACGGCACCATTTTGAAGAACTGAAGATTAATGGTTTAGAAGTTATAGTAAACTCTTGTTGTAAGTATAGTTACTAAACCAAGCAATTAACCTTTCTTACAAACGTTTTGGTTGTCACAAGTAACAAACCCCTTTAAAATTGATAACCGATTATTTAAACCTCGGGTCGTCTTCTCAAGGAATTGCAGGGAGGTATGTTCTTATTATTGGTTGAGTTTTGTAAATTGGGGGTTTTGAGAATGAGAAACAAGTATGATAAATGATAAGTGAAATAAATAAATATCTATAAAATAAACTCTTGGCAAGGTATAAGAAACTAGAAGTCCTATCCCGGTTATCCTTATCAATTGCGATGAGAATTGGATTTTTCTCCCACTAAGTCAACTTCTAACTATGAAGGTAAGTCAAGTGGATGAATTAATTTTTAATTCCTCAGGTCCTAGTCTTTCCTTGGGAAAGGCTAGAGTTATTGGAACTCGAATTAATTCTTGAAGAGTTTCAATTTTCAGTCAACAATGAGTTTGACAACTCAAGAGTTACAAATTAATCAACCAAAGCCAAGAATGTAGAAAGCTAAATTAAAATCATATATCTGAAAACATCTCAATAATGTATATTAAATAAGAGAATCAATCCTAACATGAAAAGTTCATAAGCCAATTGGGCAACACAAATAAGATACAAATGAAAGCATCAGAGTAAATAAAAGTAGAAGAGAAACATAAATTATTGAACCTGGTTTGAAGAAACAATCCCAATAAAAATTGTAAGTTGAAATAATAAATCCTAAATCCTTTAAGAGGAATCCTAGTCCTAAGATCTAAGAGAGAGGAGAGAACCTCTCTCTCTAAAAACTACATCTAAACTAAAATTGTGAGTTGTGAAAAGCATTTTGAGTCTTTGCATGTTCCCTAACTTTAATCTGTGTTTCTGGGCCGAAAACTGGGTTGAAATGCGGCCCAGAATCTCTGACAGCGACTTTTGTAATTCTGCAGATCGTGCACGTCACGCGTCAGCGTCGTCCACGCGTTCGCGTCACTTAGCATTTCTCGTTCCACGCGTGCCCGTCGTCCACGCTTTCGCGTCATTCGTGCAGCTTCCAATCCGCACGGTCGTGTCAGGCACGCGAACGCGTCACTCTGATTTCTTCCATTTCGTGTGGTCGCGTGAGCCATACGACCGCGTGACTTTTCGCTGGTCATCTCCTCAATTCCTTGTATTTCTTCCATCTTTGCACACTTCCTCTTCATTCTCTAAGCCATTCCTTCCCTATGAAGCCTGAAACACTTAACACACAGATCAAGGCATCGAATGGTAATAAGAGAGGATTAAGATTAGCTAAATTAAGACCAAAGAAGCATGTTTTCAATCATAAAACTAAACTAGAAAGGAATTGTAAAATCATGCAAATCCTATGAATAAGTGGGTGAAAAGCTTGATAAAATCACTCAATTGAATACAATATAAACCATGAAATAGTGGTTTATCACCCGCTCATCTAATTGGAGCTAAGCTTCATTGATATTTTGGAATTCATTGTATATTTTCTTCTTTTTATTCTATTTTGTTTTCAGTTGCTTGGGGACAAGCAACAATTTAAGTTTGGTGTTGTGATGAGCGGATAATTTATACGCTTTTTGGCATTGTTTTTAGGTAGTTTTTAGTATAATTTAGTTAGTTTTTAGTACATAATTATTAGTTTTTATACAAAAATCACATTTATGTACTTTGCTATGAGTTTGTGTATTTTTCTATGATTTCAAGTATTTTCTGGCTGAAATTGAGGGACCTGAGCAAAAATCTGATTCAGAGGCTGAAAAAGGACTGCATATGCTGTTGGATTCTGACCTCCCTGCACTCGAAATGAATTTTCTGGAACTAAAGAAGCCTAATTGGCGTGATCTTAATTGCGTTGGAAAGTAGACATCTTGGGCTTTCCAGCAATGTATAATAGTCCATACTTTGCCCGAGATTTGATGGCCCAAATTGGCGTCAAAACGCCGGTCAGAAACCCTTTTCTGGCGTTAAACGCCAGAACTGGCATAAAAGCTGGAGTTAAACGTCCAAACTGAAACCAGAGTTGGCGTTTAACTTCAAGAAAAGCCTATGCAGGTGAAAGCTTCAATGCTCAGCCCAAGCACACACCAAGTGGGCCCCGGAAGTGGATTTCTGCATCATTTACTTATTTATGTAAACTCTAGGTTACTAATTCACTATAAATAGGACCTTTTACTATTGTATTTTCATCTTTTGATCATCTTTGATCTTGGGATCAGGTCTTTGAACCCTTTTTTTATTGTTTCATGTTATTTGGGAGGCATGACCATTCGACCATGTCTAGACCTTGTTCTTATGTATTTTCAACGGTGGAGTTTCTACACATCATAGATTAAGGTGCGGAGCTCTGCTGTTCCTCATGAATTAATGCAAAGTACTATTGTTCTTCTATTCAATTCACGCTTATTTTTGTTCTAAGATATTCACTCGTACTTCAACCTGATGGATGTGATGATCCGTGACACTCATCATCATCCTCCCTTATGAACACGTGCCTGACAACCACTTTCGTTCTATCTGTGAGAGCTTGAGTGTGTATCTCTTGGCCTCCTGGTTCATGATGCATGGTTACCTCTCCTGACAATAAAGCCTTCCATTCCATGCGATCAGAGTCTTCGTGGTATAATCTAGAATCAATTGGCAGCATTCTTGAGATCCAGAAAGTCTAAACCTTGTCTGTGGTATTCCGAGTAGGATCTGGGATGGGATGACTGTGACGCACTTCAAACTCGTGACTATTGGGCGCAGTGACAGTGCGCAAAAGGATCAGTGGATCTTATTCCGACACGATCGAGAACCGACAGATGATTAGCCCTACGTAACCCGTAGTCGGACCATTTTCACTGAGAGGACGGACGGTAGCCATTGACAACGGTGATCCCCCAACATACAGCTTGCCATGGAAGGGAGTACGCATGACTGGATGAAAGTAGTTGGAAAGCAGAGATTCAGAAGGAACAAAGCATCTCCATAGGCTTATCTGAAATTCCCACCAATGAATTACATAAGTATTTCTATCTTATTTTATGTCTTATTTATCTTTTAGTTATCAAAACCCCATAACCATTTGAATCTACCTGACTGAGATTTACAAGATGACCAAAGCTTGCTTTAAGCCGACAATCTCCGTGGGATCGACCCTTACTCACGTAAGGTATTACTTGGATGACCCAGTGCACTTGCTGGTCAGCTACGCGGAGTTGTGAAGAAAGTGTGTGAGATCACGATTCCGTGTACCAAGGAGTCATATGATAAGGTACTGAGGTTGATGCAAGCACTACAAAGTTATTGTCCCGAAACAATATGTAAGTTTAGGGCAGTACCGTACTATGATGGGCACCTTATGGTGTGTGACTGTAGCATGTTTGATAAGGTATTTTGGATCTTTCCTGCCTGTGTGAAGGCTTTCAAGCATTGCAAGCCATTCGTCTCTGTCGATGGCACGCATCTGTATGGCAAATATGGTGGTATGTTTCTTATTGTAGTAGCACAAGACGGTAACAACAATATCTTTCCAGTTGTTTTTGCAATTGTTGAGTCTCAGACCATGGTGTCCTGGTCTTTCTTCCTTACCAGTATGAAATGACATGTGACCCCATAAGAAGGCCTATTGATTATTTCTGATAGATCCTAGGCGATCAAGGCTGCATTGAGAGCCGACGATAATGGTTAGCAGCCTCCTAGAACGTTCCATACTTATTGTGTCAGGCATATGGCTACTGGTGCACGAAATTGTGATCAACAATGGTGCCATCAACATGGTATGCTCAATTGCAATCTCAACTCTTTATCACAACTTCGCACAACTAACCAGCAAGTGCACTGGGTCGTCCAAGCAATAAACCTTACGCGAGTAAGGGTCGATCCCACGGAGATTGTTGGTATGAAGCAAGCTATGGTCATCTTGTAAATCTCAGTCAGGCAGATTCAAATGGTTATGGATGATATATGAATAAAACATAAAGATAAAGATAGAGATACTTATGTAATTCATTGGTGAGAATTTCAGATAAGCGTATGGAGATGCTTTGTCCCTTCTGTCTCTTTGCTTTCCTACTGTCTTCATCCAATCCTTCTTACTCCTTTCCATGGCAAGCTGTATGTTAGGCATCATCGTTGTCAGTGGCTACAATCCCGTCCTCTCAGTGAAAATGTTCAACGCACCCAGCCTTCAGGAGTTTGAAGCTCGTCACAGTCATTCAATCATTGAATCCTACTCATAATACCGCAGACAAGGTTTAGACCTTCCGGATTCTCTTGAATGTCGCCATCAATTCTAGCTTATACCACGAAGATTCCGATTAAGGGATCCAAGAGATATCCACTCAATCTAAGGTAGAACGGAGGTGGTTGTCAGGCACACGTTCATAGGTGAGAATGATGATAAGTGTTACAGATCATCACATTCATCAAGTTGAGGAACAAGTGATATCTTAGAACAAGAACAAGCTGAATTGAATAGAAGAATAATAGTAATTGCATTAATACTCGAGGTACAACAGAGCTCCACACCTTAATCTATGGTGTGTAGAAACTCCACCGCTGAAAATACATAAGAATAAGGTCTAGGCATGGCCGAATGGCCAGTCCCCAAAACGTGATCAAAAGATTCAAAGATCTAAAGATGATCAAAGATCCAAAGATGATCCTAAGATCGAAAAAATGATCAAAAGATGAGAATACAATAGTAAAAGGTCCTATATGTAGAGAACTAGTAGCCTAGGGTTTACAGAAATGAGTAAATGACATAAAAATCCACTTCCGGGCCCACTTGGTGTGTGCTTGGGCTGAGCATTGAAGCTTTCATATGTAGGGACTTTTCTTGGAGTTAAACGCCAGCTTTTGTGCCAGTTTGGGCGTTTAACTCCCATTCTTGTGCCAGTTCCGGCGTTTTAACGCCGGGCAGTTTTGAGCTGATTTGAAACGCTAGTTTGGGCCATTAAATCTCGGGCAAAGTATGGACTATTATACATTTCTGGAAAGCCCAGGATGTCTACTTTCCAACGCCGTTGAGAGTGCGCCAATTGGGCTTCTGTAGCTCCAACAAATCCACTTCAAGTGTAGGGAGGTCAGAATCCAACAGCATCTACAGTCCTTTTCAGTCTCTGAATCAGATTTTTGCTCAGGTCCCTCAATTTCAGCTAGAAAATACCTGAAATCACAAAAAAACACACAAACTCATAGTAAAGTCCAGAAAAGTGAATTTTAACTAAAAACTAATAAAAATATACTAAAAACCAACTAAAACATACTAAAAACAATGCCAAAAAGCGTACAAATTATCCGCTCATCACAACACCAAACTTAAATTGTTGCTTGTCCTCAAGCAACTGAAAATCAAATTGTTGCTTGTCCTCAAGCAACTGAAAATCAAATAAGATAAAAAGAAGAGAATATGCAATGAACTCCAAAAAGATCTATGAAGATCAGTATTAATTAGATGAGCGGGGCTTTTAGCTTTTTGCCTCTGAATAGTTTTGGCATCTCACTCTATCCTTTGAAATTCAGAATGATTGGCTTCTTTAGGAACTTAGAATCCAGATAGTGTTATTGATTCTCTTAGTTAAGTATAATGATTCTTGAACACAGCTACTTTATAAGTCTTGGCCGTGGCCCAAAGCACTCTGTCTTCCAGTATTACCACTGGATACATACATGCCACAGACACATAATTGGGTGAACCTTTCCAGATTGTGACTCAGCTTTGCTAGAGTCCCCAATTAGAGGTGTCCAGGGTTCTTAAGCACACTCTTTTTGCCTTGGATCACTCAGCTTTGCTAGAGTCCCCAATTAGAGGTGTCCAGGGTTCTTAATCACACTCTTTTTTCCTTGGATCACACTTTTATTTCTTTCTTTTTCTCTCTTTTTTTTCGTTTTTCTCTCTCTTTTTTTCTTTTTTTTTTGAATATTCACTGCTTTTTCTTGCTTCAAGAATCATTTTTATGATTTTTCAGATCCTCAGTAACATGTCTCCTTTTTCATCATTCTTTCAAGAGCCAACATTCATGAACCACAAATTCAAAAGACATATGAACTGTTTAAGCATACATTCAGAAAACAAAAGTATTGCCACCACATCAAAATAATTAATCTATTATAAAATTTAAAATTCATGAAATTCTTCTCTTTTTCAATTAAGAACATTTTTCATTCAAGAAAGGTGATGGATTCATAGGACATTCATAACTTTAAGGCATAGACACTAAGACACTAATGATCATAAGACACAAACATAGATAAACATAAGCATAAATTTTCGAAAAACAGGAAAATGAAGGACAAGGAGATTAAAGAACGGGTCCACCTTAGTGATAGCGGCTTGTTCTTCCTTTTGAAGATCTTATGGAGTGCTTGAGCTCCTCAATGTCTCTTCCTTGCCTTTGTTGCTCCTCTCTCATGATTCTTTGATCTTCTCTAATTTCATGGAGGAGGATGGAATGATCTTGGTGCTCCACCCTTAGTTGTCCCATGTTGGAACTCAATTCTCCTAGGGAGGTGTTGCTTTGCTCCCAATAGTTTTGTGGAGGAAAGTGCATCCCTTGAGGTATCTCAGGGATTTCATGATGAGTGGGATCTCTTGTTTGCTCCATCCT
>NC_029775.3:21795779-21796307 GCF_000817695.3 Arachis duranensis
GCCCGGTCTATAGTAACTTCGGACCGGTTGATAGTGGGAATGATTGAGCGTTGGATAAACTCCAACCATCCCCTAGCCACGGGCTTGAGGTCATGCCTTCTCAGTTGAACCGGCTTCCCTCTTGAATCTCTCTTCCATTGGGCACCCTCTTCACAAATGTCTATGAGGACTTGGTCCAACCTTTGATCAAAGTTGACCCTTCTAGTGTAAGGGTGTTCATCTCCTTGCATCATAGGCAAGTTGAATGCCAACCTTACATTTTCCGGACTAAAATCCAAGCATTTCCCCCGAACCATTGTAAGCCAATTCTTTGGGTTCGGGTTCACACTTTGATCATGGCTCTTGGTGATCCATGCATTGGCATAGAACTCTTGAACCATTAAGATTCCGACTTGTTGAATGGGGTTGGTAAGAACTTCCCAACCTCTTCTTCGGATCTCCGGGTATTCACTCTTTTTGAGTTTGAAAGGGACCTCAGGGATCACCTTCTTCAAGGCCACAACTTCATAGAAGTGGTCTTGATGCACC
>NC_029775.3:21796360-21798914 GCF_000817695.3 Arachis duranensis
CTCTCCATCTCCCATGACTCGGAGGTGGAAGCTTTTGCCTTCCCTTTCCTCTTTCTAGAGGTTTCTCCGGCCTTGGATGCCATAAATGGTTATGGATAAACAAAAAGCAATACTTTTACCACACCAAACTTAAAAAGTTTGCTCGTCCTCGAGCAAAAGAAGAAAAAAGAGAGTAGAAGAAGAAGAAATAGAGGAGATGGGGATGGCTTTGTGGTTCGGCCAAAGGGGGAGAAGTAGTGTTTAGGTTGTGTGAAAATGAAGGAGTGAAGATGGGTTTATATAGGGGTGGAGAGAGGGGTAGGCTTCGGCTATGGGAGGGTGGGTTAGGGAGGGAAAGTGGTTTGAATTTGAATGGTGAGGGGTTTTTGGGAAAGAGATGTTGAGGTGATGGTGAAGAGAATAGTGGGATTTTGATAGGTGAGGGGTTTTTGGGGAAGAGGTGTTGAGGTGATTGGTGAATGGGTGAAGAAGAGAGAGAGTGGTGGGATAGGTGGGAGATCCTGAGGTGTCAAGGAAAATTCATCCCTGCACCAAGTGGCGAGCAAAAATGCTCTTTATGCCAATTCTGGTGTTAAACGCCGGGCTAGTGCCCATTTCTGGCGTTTAACGCCAGCTTCTTGCCCTTTCCTGGCGTTTAACGCCAGTCTGGTGCCCCTTTCTGGCGTTAAACGCCCAGAATGGTGCCAGACTGGGCGTTAAACGCCCATTTGCTGCCCTTACTGGCGTTTAAATGCCAGCAAGGTTCTTCCTCCAGGGTGTGCTATTTTTCTTTATGTTTTTCATTCTGTTTTTGCTTTTTCAATTGATTTTGTGACTTCCCATGATCATCAACCTACAGAAAACATGAAATAACAAAGGAAAATAGATTAAATATAACATTGGGTTGCCTCCCAACAAGCGCTTCTTTAATGTCAGTAGCTTGACAGTAGGCTCTCATGGAGCCTCACAAATGCTCAGAGCAATGTTGGAACCTCCCAACACCAAACTTAAAGTTTGAATGTGGGGGTTCAACACCAAACTTAGAATTTGGTTGTGGCCTCCCAACACCAAACTTAGAGTTTGACTGTGGGGGCTCTGTTTGACTCTGTTTTGAGAGAAGTTCTTCATGCTTCCTCTCCATGGTGACAGAGGGATATCCTTGAGCCTTAAACACAAAGGATTCTTCATTCACTTGAATGATTAATTCTCCTCTGTCCACATCAATCACAGTTTTTGCTGTGGCTAGGAAGGGTCTGCCAAGAATGATGGATTCATCCATGCACTTCCCAGTCTCTAGGACTATGAAATCAGAAGGGATGTAATGGTCTTCAACCTTTACCCGAACATCCTCTACAAGTCCATAAGCTCGTTTTCTTGAATTGTCTGCCATCTCTAGTGAGATTCTTGCAGCTTGTACCTCAAAGATCCCTAGCTTCTCCATTACAGAGAGAGGCATGAGGTTTATACTTGACCCTAGGTCACACAGAGCCTTCTTAAAGGTCATGGTGCCTATGGTACAAGGTATTGAGAACTTCCCAGGGTCCTGTATCTTTTGAGGTAATTTCTACCTAGACAAGTCATCCAGTTCTTTGGTGAGCAAAGGGGGTTCATCCTCCCAAGTCTCATTACCAAATAACTTGTCATTTAGCTTCATGATTGCTCCAAGTTATTTAACAACTTGTTCTTCAGTGACATACTCATCCTCTTCAGAGGAAGAATACTCATCAGAGCTCATGAATGGCAGAAGTAAATCCAATGGAATCTCTATGGTCTCATTCTGAGCCTCAGATTCCCATTGTTCCTCATTAGGGAACTCATTGGAGGCCAGTAGACGTCCATTGAGGTCTTCCTCAGTGGCGTTCACTGCCTCTTCATCCTCTCCAAGTTCGGCCATGTTGATGGCCTTGCACTCTCCTTTTGGATTTTCTTCTGTATTGCTTGGAAGAGTACTAGGAGGAAGTTCAGTAATTTTCTTGCTCAGCTAACCAACTTGTGCCTCCAAATTTCTAATGGAGGACCTTGTTTCAGTCATGAAAACCTGGTGCAGCTTGCATTCCAGACAGACTTTGAGAAATCATATTGACTTGTTGAGTCAATATTATGTTCTGAGCCAATATGGCATTCAAAGTATCAATCTCAAGAACTCCTTTCTTCTGATTTGTCCCATTGTTCACAGGATTCCTTTCAGAAGTGTACATGAATTGGTTATTTGCAACCATTTCAATTAGTTCTTGAGCTTCTGCAGGCGTCTTCTTCAGATGAAGAGATCCTCCAGCAGAGCTGTCCAATGACATCTTGGACAATTCAGATAGACCATCATAGAAGATACCTATGATGCTCCATTCAGAAAGCATGTCAGAAGGACACTTTCTGATCAATTGTTTGTATCTTTCCCAAGCTTCATAGAAGGATTCACCTTCCTTCTGTCTGAAGGTTTGAACTTCCACTCTAAGCTTACTCAATTTTTGAGGTGGAAAGAACTTTGCTAAGAGGAATTGACTAGCTTTTCCCAAGAGTTCAGGCTTTCTTTAGGTTGTGAGTCCAACCATATCCTAGCTCTATCTCTTACAGCAAA
>NC_029775.3:21799112-21800551 GCF_000817695.3 Arachis duranensis
CTCAAAGTTGTTTGCTCCAATGGCAGGGATAGAGATGCTTCTCCCATAAAAGTCGGGAGTAGGTGCAGTAAAGCCACCCAGCACCTTCCTTGCATTGTTGGCATTGTTGTTGTTTTCGGCTGCCATGGGTTCTTCTTCTTTGAAGATTTTTGTTAGATCCTCTACAGAGAGTTGTGCCTTAGCTTCTCTTAGCTTTCGCTTCAAGGTCCTTTCAGGTTTAGGATCAGCCTCAACAAGAATACTTTTGTCTTTGCTCCTGCTCATATGAAAGAGAAGAGAACAAGAAAATATGGAATCCTCTATGTCACAGTATAGAGATTCCTTGAGGTGTCAGAGGAAAAGAAAAATAGAAGGAAGAGGTAGAAAATTCGAACTTATCAAGGAAAGATGGAGTTCGAATTGTGCATTGAAGAGTGGTGTTAGTCCAAAAATAGAAGGATGTGAGAAGAGGGGAAGAAATTTTTGAAAATTAAAAGGATTTTAAAAACATTTTGAAAAATTGATTGATGATTTTCGAAAACTAAGAGTGGGAAAGAAATCAAGTGTTTTTTGAAAAAGATTTGAAATTAGAAATAAAAAAGATATGATTTGAAAAATAATAAAAAGAAAATTAATGACCTGCCTAACAAGAAAGATATGATTCAGACATTAAACCTTTTTCAACAGAAAAGGCAACATACTTGAATTGTTGAATCAAATAATTAATTGTTAGCAAGTATCTTTGAAAATGGAAAGAAATTGATTTTGAAAAAGATTTGATTGAAAAGACATGATTTGAAAAAGATTTGATTTTGAAAAATTTTGAAAACTTGAAAAAAATTTGCATTAAAAACAAAATCTTCCCTCTTGTGCCATCCTGGTGTTAAACGCCCAGAATGGTATCCATTCTGGCGTTTAACGCCCAAAACACTATCCTTTTAAACGCCAGTTTGCCTTCTTCACTGGGCGTTTTGAACGCCCAGCTTTTTCTGTGTAATTCCTCTGCTGTATGTTCTGAATCTTCAATTCCCTGTATTATTGACTTGAAAAGACACAAATTAAAAATATTTTTTGGATTTTTAATAATGAGGAATAATTAAAATGCAACTAAAATCAAATAACAATGCATGCAAGACACCAAACTTAGCAGTTTGTATACTACTGACACTAACAAAATGAGAATGCACATGAGAAACATAAAACACTCAAGTCAAGAGAATTTAAAGATCAGAGCAATGAAATCATCAAGAACAACTTAAAGATTAATGAAGACACATGCATGAATTCGAAAAATGCAAGAAGAATAGAAACATGCAATTGACACCAAACTTAAAATGAGACACTAGACTCAACAAGAAACATGAGAATATTTTTGGTTTTTATGATTTTGTAATTTTTTTGGATTTTTCGAAAATTAAGTGGAAAAGAAAATAAAGATATCAAAATTCTTAATGAGAATT
>NC_029775.3:21800666-21800990 GCF_000817695.3 Arachis duranensis
TGCATTCAAGAGCTAAATTGATGAAGATCAATCAGCTTTGGTGATGATAAGAACATCACCTTGAAACACTAGAATTCATTCTTAAGAACTCTGAAGAAAAATACCTAATCTAAGCAACAAGATGAACCGTCAGTTGTCCAAACTCAACAATCCCCGGCAACGGCACCAAAAACTTGGTGCACGAAATTGTGATCATCAATGGTGCCATCAACATGGTACGCTCAATTGTAATCTCAACTCTTTATCACAACTTCGCACAACTAACCAGCAAGTGCACTGGGTCGTCCAAGTAATAAACCTTACGCGAGTAAGGGTCGATCCCAC
>NC_029775.3:21801121-21801457 GCF_000817695.3 Arachis duranensis
CAAGGATAGAGATACTTATGTAATTCATTGGTGAGAATTTCAGATAAGCGTATGGAGATGCTTTGTCCCTTCTGTCTCTCTGCTTTCCTATTGTCTTCATCCAATCCTCCTTACTCCTTTCCATGGCAAGCTGTATGTTGGGCATCACCGTTGTTAGTGGCTACAATCCCGTCCTCTCAGTGAAAATGTTCAACGCACCCTGTCACGGCACGGCTAATCATCTGTCGGTTCTCAATCAGGTTGGAATGGAATCCAGTGATTCTTTTGTGTCTGTCACTAACGCCCAGCCTTCAGGAGTTTGAAGCTCGTCACAGTCATTCAATCATTGAATCCTAC
>NC_029775.3:21801587-21806104 GCF_000817695.3 Arachis duranensis
GTTCATAGGTGAGAATGATGATGAGTGTCACGGATCATCGCATTCATCAAGTTGAGGAACAAGTGATATCTTAGAACAAGAACAAGCTGAATTGAATAGAAGAACAATAGTAATTGCATTAATACTCGAGGTATAGCAGAGCTCCACACCTTAATCTATAGTGTGTAGAAACTCCACCGTTGAAAATACATAAGAACAAGGTCTAGGCATGGCCGTGAGGCCAGCCTCCCAAAGAGGGTTCAATCATAAAAACATGATCAAAAGATTCAAAGATCTAAAGATGATCTAAGATTGAAAATGATCAAAAGATGAGAATACAATAGTAAAAGGTCCTATATGTAGAGAACTAGTAGCCTAGGATTTACAGAAATGAGTAAATGACATAAAAATCCACTTCCGGGCCCACTTGGTGTGTGCTTGGGCTGAGCATTGAAGCTTTCATATGTAGAGACTTTTCTTGGAGTTAAACGCCAGCTTTTGTGCCAGTTTGGGCGTTTAACTCCCATTCTTGTGCCAGTTCTGGCATTTAACGCCGGGCAGTTTTGAGCTGATTTGGAACGCCGGTTTGGGCCATCAAATCTCAGGCAAAGTATGAACTATTATACATTGCTGGAAAGCCCAGGATGTCTAATTTCCAACGCTGTTGAGAGCGCGCCAATTGAGCTTCTGTAGCTCCAGAAAATCCACTTCGAGTGCAGGGAGGTCAGAATCCAACAGCATCTGCAGTCCTTTTCAGTCTCTGAATCAGATTTTTGCTCATGTCCCTCAATTTCAGCCAGAAAATACCTAAAATCACAGAAAAACACACAAACTCATAGTAAAGTCCAGAAAAGTGAATTTTAACTAAAAACTAATAAAAATATACTAAAACCAACTAAAACATACTAAAAACATACTAAAAATAATGCCAAAAAGCGTACAAATTATCCGCTCATCAGCTACAAACTTTATGTCTCATTTCAAGTCTGCCGAGGAAAAGTGATATCTTATAAATGCTGCTTATAGTCCAAGGAAGGCTGGGTACAATTGGTACATAGATGCCTTGAGAGGTTTATTGCGAGAGATAGCGGACTGGGCTGGTAGGACCAACAAAGAGATCTAGCTATAACACTGCGACGGGGGTCGCCAGTTTGGGCACATGACAACGAACCTCTTCGAGTGCATGAATGCAGTACTTAAGGGTACACGTTATTTACCGATTTCAGCCATCGTGCGATGCACTTATGAGAGATTGCAACAGTTGTTCGTTAGGAAAGGCAAGGAGGTACAGGCACAACTAGTGGCAGGGAATCAATTTTCCCAATGGCTTATAGCTTCTATTGAAAAGAACAAAAAGGGAATCTCGAAGATGCACATTACTCACTGTGACAGACGGGCTTCAGTGTTTGTGGTTGAGGAGTTAAAGCCTTTCAAGGGTTTATCGCAAGGCTTGTTCCGTGTTCAGTTGATGGCGGGCACATGAGACTGTGGCCTTTTCCAGTCACTCTATTTCCCATGTCATCATGTGCTTGCCGCTTGTGTCGTCGCTAGTGTTGAATAAGGTCCATACGTGCATCTGGTGTACATGCAGGAAGCTGTGTTCAAGGTGTATGAAGCGGAGTTCCCACCGATACCAGGCGAGAAGCTTTGGTCGGAGTAGTATGGGACACGACTGCATCCTAATCCAACCATGCATAGAAAGGCTTCTAGAAGACCTGTTTCCACCAAGTTTCGTAATGAGATGGATGAGGATGAGCACCAAGAGAAGAGGTGTGGTCTATGCAAGCGTACCAGACATACCTAGAGAGGTTGTCCCAACCAGCCTACAGATGAAGCTTAGCTTAGTGTCACCACTTTGTAGGTTGTTATTACGCTTGAATGTTGTTTTTTTGTTTACTTCATTTATTTTGTACTTGAATGTTAGGTTGTTTGTTTAGTTCATTTATTTTGTACTTGAATGTTGTTTTCTTTGTTTACGTCATTTATATTATACTTGAATTCTAAAATTTTAAAATTCAACAAGGTAACACATTTACATAAACATCCATACAAAGAACATAAAAGATGCGTACAAACTAAATAACATAGATAACACAAGTTACATCAACAATTCATACAAACGTAAATAGTATGCAAAATACAACTTTAATAACATAAGAAATAACACAAAGTTACAACATAACAACATCATCAGTGCTAACCATCTGGGTAATGCAGTCGATGTCCGGTGCCACATGGTGGAGGCTGTGACTGTCGGTGAGGTCTGCTAGGCCAAGGGTCCAAATGAGGCTGTAGGTGACGAAAGAGATCCCGTGACTGAAGTGGTGGTTGCGATGGTAGTGGATGATGAGAGACAAAGTAACTGTCTGAGTAAGGCATATGGATGGGGCTGATACTGAGGCTGACCAGGTGGAGGACAAGGTGGAGCCGGCATCGGCTGAGATGCCATCATCAAGAGACCATAGTCCATCGATGGCGATGTCACACACTGAGCACCAGGTCTGACATGTGTGCCGTATGAGGTGTTAGACCCCAGTGAAATGTACGATACCCAAACTGAGGTAGACATAGGAGCAGACGAATGCTGATAAACATGCCCTATGCTTTGCTCCCTGCCCATGCGGAACTACTCTACAATGTGTTGCATCGTGTGCTGATCGGTGCTATGAATCTGGAATGCCTCCTTGAACTGGATCTTCTTGACCATCGATGTCTCATGACGACTGCTGGATGCCCCGAGGTCATGCCATCCAAGCAGGGCAATACCCCAATCATCCTGACCTACCTGTGAACGTGAACCCGATGGTGGAGGTGGTGATGGAGGTGGAGGAGGAGGAGGAGGTGGTGGTGGGGGTGAAGGCGGTGAGTTATCAAAGCCGGCTGGCATATCACCGTGCTCCTTCTGTCGGTGATACTCAGCCTCCTCCTTGGACTCCACGTTCAACCGCTCCCTGCGAGGCCTAAGCCTCTCTATCCGGTCCCTTCAGCTCATCTACGCTCTCTGGCACCCTCTCACTCTTGGTAGGCCTCCAGGTGTCCTCCCGAACCTCCCTGGCATGCCAACGACAGTCTAATATATCCTAGGGAAGGTGAAGGACATCCTTCAACTAGCTGGCAATAGGCTGGACGTCTGATGAGATGCAGAAGCTGGTGAATTAAAAATTTATTTAAATGGTTACGTTGCAAGTATAGTTCTTAACTCACCAAAAATCTACCTATCAATTTAGAAATATGTCACTGAAAGTTTAAATTAAAATTACTGGGAGTTTTAATTCCCAGGTCGTCTCCCAACGAGTTGCAGAAAAGTGTGCTGTTTTATTAATCAGATATTCCAAAAAGAGTTGAGCTAAGTAAATTGGGATTTAAATTGAGGAATTTTAAATAATAAAAATAAAAGGCCTTGACTGGAAATTGATTGGTTAGAATCTCTATCATTGATGGTGTGATTGTAAGATTAATTTATAGTTAATAGTTGTTTTGTTTGGTTATCCCTTACTAGGTAAGAGAAAGTCAAACAAGTGGAAATGCCAGATCTGTTCACAAGTTGCAACCCACTTAGTTTAAAGGGATTGACGTCGGTGACAGGATAGCAATCCAACATTTAACCCAATTACAAATTTTTCTTTCAATCATTCCAACTCAAGAGTTCCTTTTAATCAATTCCCCATCAAGTAATGAAACTACTCACTCATTGTAAATAAAAAATCCATGGCACATGAAAGGGAATTAAAAGAAGACATGATTATTGGAATGGAAATTAAATTAAAAAGAAATAATCCTTGCATTAATTAATCATAAAAATATCTTAATGACAAAATTGAACATAACAAAGAACATAGAAGAATAAAACCAAGTTAAGAGAACAAACTAGAATGATGAAATCTTGATGAGGAAATGACTCTTCTCAATGTTCCAATGCTAAGACCATTGAAAATTAAAATTCTAAAAACTAGAGAGAAAAACCTAAGAGAGTGAAAAACTAGATCTAAAAAAACTCAATGAATGTGTCTCTGTTGTTTCTGCATATTCTCTGACTCTAGTCTGCTGTTCTAGGCCGAAAACTGGGCCGAAATAGGGTCCAAAGTCGCTGGTTTCAGATTCTGCAGTTTATGCAGATCGCGCATATCACGCGATCGCGTCGTCCATGCGGACGCGTCGCTGGCACTTTTCCTCTTCACGCGTTCGCGTCGTCCACGCTACCGCATTGCTTGTGCTTTCCAATCCGCGCGGCCGCGCAAGTCATGCGGCCGCGTCACTGCGATTTGCGCTCCTTCGCGCGGTCGCGTGAGCCATGCGACCGCGTCACTTTTCGCTGGTTATCTCCTCAAATTCTTGTATTCCTTCCATTTTTGCTAGCTTCCTCTCCAATCTCCGTCTCATTCATGCCCTATAAAGCCTGAAACACTTGACACACAGATTACGGCATCGAATGGAATAAAGGAGAATTAAAATTAAATAATTAAAGTCTCTAGGAAGCAATTTTCAAACATGTACTAAATTCAGGAAGGAAATCTAAATGCATGCTAAATTGATGAATA